>NW_023496047.1:4021-145689 GCF_904425465.1 Colossoma macropomum
GCCGGCTCTCAGAGCTGCTCATAGGCTTTAAGCACTGCTCTCCTGTGGCTGGCTCAGAGCTGCTCCAGGCTTTTAGCACTGCTCCTCCTGTGCCGGCTCCCAGAGCTGCTCCAGGCTTTTAGCACTGCTTGTTCTCCTGTATCGGCTCTCAGAGCTGCTCCAGGCTTTTAGGACTGCTCCTCCTGTGCCGGTTCTCAGAGCTGCTCAGCTTTATTTCTTAGCACTGCTCTCCTGCTATCGGCTCTCAGAGCTGCTCCAGGACTTTTTAGCACTGCTCCTCTGTATCGGCTCTCAGAACTGCTCAGGCTTTTTTAGCATGCGCCTCCTCTATCGGCTCTCAGAGCTGCTCACGCTTTTAGCACTGCTTCCTCCTGTGCGGCTCTCAGAGCTGCTCAGGCTTTTAGCACTGCTCTCCTGTATCGGCTCTCAGCAGCTGCTCCAGGCTTTTAGCCACTGCTCCTCCTGTGGCCGGCTCTCAGAGCTGCTCCAGCTTTTAGCACTGCTCCTCCTGTATCGCTCCAGAGCTGCTCCAGGCTTTTAGCACTGCTCCTCCTGTGCCGGCTCTCAGAGCTGCTCCAGGCTTTTAGCACTGCTCCTCCTGTGCCGGCTCCAGAGCTGCTCCAGCTTTTAGCACTGCTCCTCCTGTGCCGGCTCTCAGAGCTGATCCAGGCTTTTAGCACTGCTTCCTGTGGGCTCTCAGAGTGCTCCAGGCTTTAGCACTGCTCCTCCCTGTGCCGGCCCTCAGAGCTGCTCTAGGCTTTTAGCGCTGCTCCTCCTGTGCTGGCTCTCAGAACTGCTCCAGGCTTTTAGCACTGCTCTCCTGTATCAGCTCAGAGAGCTGCTGCCAGGCTTTAGCACTGCTCCTCTCTACGGCTCTCAGAGCTGCTCCAGGCTTTTAGCACTGCTCCTCTGTGCGGCTCCCAGAGCTGCTCCAGGCTTTTAGCACTGCTCCTCCTGATGCGGCTCTCAGAGCTGCTCCAGACTTTTAGCACTGCTCCTCTGTGCCGGCTCTCAGAGCTGCTCCAGGCTTTTAGCACTGCTCCTCCTGTATCGGCTCCAGAGCTGCTCAGGCTTTTAGACACTGCTCCTCCTGTGCGGCTCTCAGAGCTGCTCCAGGCTTTTAGGACAGCTCCTCCTGTGCCGGCTCTCAGAGCTGCTCCAGGCTTTTAGCACTGCTCCTCCTGTATCAGCTCAGAGAGCTGCTCTAGGCTTTTAGCACTGCTCCTCCTGTATCGGCTCTCAGAGCTGCTCCAGGCTTTTAGCACTGCTCCTCCTGTGCCGGCTCCAGAGCTGCTCCAGGCTTTTAGCACTGCTCCTCCTGTGCCGGCTCTCAGAGCTGCTCCAGGCTTTAGCACTGCTCCTCCTGTGCAGGCTCTCAGAGCTGCTCCAGGCTTTTAGCACTGCTCCTCCTGTGCCGGCTCTCAGAGCTGCTCTAGGCTTTTAGCGCTGCTCCTCCTGTGCCGGCTCTCAGATCTGCTCCAGGCTTTAGGCACTGTCTCCTCCTGTGCCGGCTCCAGAGCTGCTCCAGGCTTTTAGCACTGCTTGTTCTCTGTATCGGCTCTCAGAGCTGCTCAGGCTTTTAGCACTGCTTGTTCTCCTGTATCGGCTCCAGAGCATGCTCCAGGCTTTTAGCACTGCTCCTCCTGTATCGGCTCTCAGAGCTGCTTCCAGGCTTTTAGCACTGCTTGTTCTCTGTATCGGCTCCCAGAGCTGCTCCAGGCTTTTAGCACTGCTCCTCCTGTATCGGCTCTCAGAGCTGCTCCAGGCTTTTAGCACTGCTCCTCCTGTATCAGGCTCTCAGAGACGTGCTCCAGGCTTTTAGCACTGCTCCTCCTGTATCGGCTCCAGAGCTGCTCCAGGCTTTTAGGCACTGATCTCCTGTACTGTATCGGCTCTCAGAGCTGCTCCCGGCTTTAGCACTGACCCTCCTGTATCGCTCTCAGAAATCTCCAGGCTTTAGCACTGCGCGAGTCTCTACAGTATCGGCAGCTCAGAGCTGCTCCAGGCTTTAGGCACTGCTCCTCCTGTGCCGGCTCTCAGAGCTGCTCCAGGCTTTTAGCACTGCTCCTCCTGTGCTGGCTCTCAGAGCTGCTCCAGGCTTTTAGCACTGCTCCTCCTGTATCGGCTCTCAGAGCTGACTCTAGGCTTTAGCACTGCTCCTCTGTGCTGGCTCTCAGAGCTGCTCCAGGCTTTTAGCACTGCTCCTCCTGTGCCGGCTCCCAGAGCTGCCTCCAGGCTTTTAGCACTGCTCCTCCTGTGCCGGCTCTCAGATGCTGCTCCAGGCTTTTAGCACTGCTCCTCCTGTGCCGGCTCCCAGAGCTGCTCCAGGCTTTTAGCACTGCTCTTCCTGTGCCGGCTCTCAGAGCTGCTCCAGGCTTTTAGCACTGCTCCTCCTGTGCTGGCTCTCAGAGCTGCTCCAGGCTTTTAGCGCTGCTCCTCCTGTGCTGGCTCTCAGAGCTGCTCCAGGCTTTTAGCACTGCTCCTCCTGTGCCGGCTCCCAGAGCTGCTCCAGCTTTTAGCACTGCTTGTTCTCCTGTATCGCTCTCAGAGCTGCTCCAGGCTTTTAGCACTGCTTGTTCTCCATGTATCGGCTCCCAGAGCTGCTCCAGGCTTTAGCACTGCTCCTCTGTATCGGCTCTCAGAGCTGCTCCAGGCTTTAGCACTGCTCCTCCTGTATCGTGCCACAGAGCTGCTCCAGGCTTTAGCACTGCTCCTCCTGTATCGGCTCTCAGAGCTGCTCCAGGCTTTTAGCACTGCTCCTCCTGTATCGGCTCTCAGAGCTGCTCCAGGCTTTAGCACTGCTCCTCCTGTTATCGGCTCCCAGAGCTGCTCCAGGCTTTTAGCACTGCTCCTCCTGTATCGGCTCTCAGAGCTGTCTCCAGGCTTTTAGCACTGCTCCTACCTGTATCGGCTCTCAGAAATGCTCCAGGCTTTTAGCACTGCTCCTCCTCTCTATCGGCTCTCAGAGCTGCTCCAGCTTTTAGCACTGCTCCTCCTGTGCCGGCTCTCAGAGCTGCTCCAGGCTTTTAGCACTGCTCCTCCTGTGCCGGCTCTCAGAGCTGCTCCAGGCTTTAGCACTGCTCCTCCTGTATCGCTCTCAGAGCTGCTCTAGGCTTTAGGACTGCTCCTCCTGTGCTGGCTCTCAGAGCTGCTCACAGGCTTTTAGCACTGCTCCTCCTGTGCCGGCTCCCAGAGCTGCTCCAGGCTTTTAGCACTGCTTGTTCTCCTGTATCGGCTACTCAGAGCTGCTCAGGCTTTTAGGACTGCTCCTCCTGTGCCGGCTTCTCAGAGAGTGCTCCAGGCTTTTAGGACTGCTCCTCCTGTGCCGGCTCCCAGAGCTGCTCCAGGCTTTTAGCACTGCTCCTCCTGTATCGGCTCTCAGAACTGCTCCAGGCTTTTAGCACTGCTCCTCCTGTATCGGCTCCCAGAGCTGCTCCAGGCTTTTAGCACTGCTCCTCCTGTATCGGCTCTCAGAGCTGCTCCAGGTTTTAGCACTGCTCCTCCTGATCGGCTCTCAGAGCTGCTCCAGCTTTTAGCACTGCTCCTCCTGTATCGCTCCCAGAGCTGCTCCAGGCTTTTAGCACTGCTCCTCCTGTATCGGCCTCTCAGAGCTGCTCCAGGCATTTTAGCACTGCTCCTCCTGTATCGGCTCTCAGAAATGCTCCAGGCTTTTAGCACTGCTCCTCCTCTATCGGCTCTCAGAGCTGCTCCAGGCTTTTAGCACTGCTCCTCCTGTGCCGGCTCTCAGAGCTGCTCCAGGCTTTTAGCACTGCTCCTCCTGTGCCGGCTCTCAGAGCTGCTCCAGGCTTTTAGCACTGCTCCTCCTGTATCGGCTCTCAGAGCTGCTCTAGGCTTTTAGGACTGCTCCTCCTGTGCTGGCTCTCAGAGCTGCTCCAGGCTTTTAGCACTGCTCCTCCTGTGCCGGCTCCCAGAGCTGCTCCAGGCTTTTAGCACTGCTCCTCCTGTGCCGGCTCTCAGACCTGCTCCAGGCTTTTAGCACTGCTCCTCCTGTGCCGGCTCTCAGAGCTGCTCTAGGCTTTTAGCACTGCTCCTCCTGTGCCGGCTCCCAGAGCTGCTCCAGGCTTTTAGCACTGCTTGTTCTCCTGTATCGGCTCTCAGAGCTGCTCCAGGCTTTTAGGACTGCTCCTCCTGTGCCGGCTCTCAGAGCTGCTCCAGGCTTTTAGGACTGCTCCTCCTGTGCCGGCTCCCAGAGCTGCTCCAGGCTTTTAGCACTGCTCCTCCTGTATCGGCTCTCAGAGTTGCTCCAGGCTTTTAGCACTGCTCCTCCTGTATCGGCTCTCAGAACTGCTCCAGGCTTTAGCACTGCTCCTCCTCTATCGGCTCTCAGAGCTGCTCCAGGCTTTTAGCACTGCTCCTCCTGTGCCGGCTCTCAGAGCTGCTCCAGGCTTTTAGCACTGCTCCTCCTGTATCGGCTCTCAGAACTGCTCCAGGCTTTTAGCACTGCTCCTCCTGTATCGGCTCTCAGAGCTGCTCCAGGCTTTAGCACTGCTCCTCCTGTGCGGCTCTCAGAGCTGCTCCAGGCTTTTAGCACTGCTCCTCCTGTATCGGCTCCCAGGGCTGCTCCAGGCTTTTAGCACTGCTCCTCCTGTGCCGGCTCTCAGAGCTGCTCCAGGCTTTTAGCACTGCTCCTCCTGTATCGGCTCTCAGAGCTGCTCCAGGCTTTTAGCACTGCTTGTTCTCCTGTATCGGCTCCCAGAGCTGCTCCAGGCTTTTAGCACTGCTCCTCCTGTATCGGCTCCCAGAGCTGCTCCAGGCTTTTAGCACTGCTCCTCCTGTATCGGCTCTCAGAGCTGCTCCAGGCTTTTAGCACTGCTCCTCCTGTATCGGCTCCCAGAGCTGCTCCAGGCTTTTAGCACTGCTCCTCCTGTATCGGCTCTCAGAGCTGCTCCAGGGCTTTTAGCACTGCTCCTCCTGTATCGGCTCTCAGAGCTGCTCCAGGCTTTTAGCACTGCTCCTCCTGTATCGGCTCCCAGAGCTGCTCCAGGCTTTAGCACTGCTCCTCCTGTATCGGCTCTCAGAGCTGCTCCAGGCTTTTAGCACTGCTCCTCCTGTATCGGCTCTCAGAAATGCTCCAGGCTTTTAGCACTGCTCCTCCTCTATCGGCTCTCAGAGCTGCTCCAGGCTTTTAGCACTGCTCCTCCTGTGCCGGCTCTCAGAGCTGCTCCAGGCTTTTAGCACTGCTCCTCCTGTGCCGGCTCTCAGAGCTGCTCAGGCTTTTAGCACTGCTTCCCTCCTGTATCGGCTCCCAGAGCTGCTCAGGCTTTTAGCACTGGCTCCTCCTGTGCTGGGCTCTCTCAGAGCTGCTCCAGGCTTTTAGCACTGCTCCTCCTGTGCCGGCTCCCAGAGCTGCTCCAGGCTTTTAGCACTGCTTGTTCTCCTGTATCGGCTCTCAGAGCTGCTCCAGGCTTTTAGCACTGCTCCTCCTGTGCGGCTCTCAGAGCTGCTTCCAGGCTTTTAGCACTGCTCCTCCTGTATCGGCTCTCAGAGCTGCTCCAGGCTTTTAGCACTGCTTGTTCTCCTGTATCGGCTCCCAGAGCTGCTTCAGGCTTTTAGCACTGCTCCTCCTGTATCGGCTCTCAGAGCTGCTCCAGGCTTTTAGCACTGCTCCTCCTGTATCGGCTCCCAGAGCTGCTCCAGGCTTTTAGCACTGCTCCTCCTGTATCGGCTCCCAGAGCTGCTCCAGGCTTTTAGCACTGCTCCTCCTGTGCTGGCTCTCAGAGCTGCTCCAGGCTTTTAGCACTGCTCCTCCTGTGCCGGCTCCCAGAGCTGCTCCAGGCTTTTAGCACTGCTTGTTCTCCTGTATCGGCTCTCAGAGCTGCTCCAGGCTTTTAGCACTGCTCCTCCTGTATCGGCTCTCAGAGCTGCTCCAGGCTTTTAGCACTGCTCCTCCTGTGCCGGCTCTCAGAGCTGCTCCAGGCTTTTAGCACTGCTCCTCCTGTATCGGCTCCCAGAGCTGCTCCAGGCTTTTAGCACTGCTCCTCCTGTGCCGGCTCTCAGAGCTGCTCCAGGCTTTTAGGACTGCTCCTCCTGTATCAGCTCAGAGAGCTGCTCCAGGCTTTTAGCACTGCTCCTCCTGTGCTGGCTCCCAGAGCTGCTCCAGGCTTTTAGCACTGCTCCTCCTGTTCTGGCTCTCAGAGCTGCTCCAGGCTTTTAGCACTGCTCCTCCTGTGCCGGCTCTCAGAGCTGCTCCAGGCTTTTAGCACTGCTCCTCCTGTATCGGCTCTCAGAACTATCTAGGCTTTTAGCACTGCTTGTTCTCGCTGTGCCGGCTCTCAGAGCTGCTCCAGGCTTTTAGGGACTGCTCCTCCTGTGCCGGTCTCAGAGCTGCTCCAGGCTTTAGCACTGCTTGTTCTCCTGTATTGGCTCTCAGAGCTGCTCCAGGCTTTTAGCACTGCTCCTCCTGTATCGGCTCTCAGAGCTGCTCCAGGCTTTTAGCACTGCTCCTCCTGATCGGCTCTCAGAACTGACTCCAGGCTTTAGGACTGCTCTCCTGTGCCGGCTCCCAGAGCTGCTCCAGGCTTTTAGCACTGCTTGTTCTCCTGTATCGGCTCTCAGAGCTGCTCCAGGCTTTTAGCACTGCTCCTCCTGTGCCGGCTCTCAGAGCTGCTCCAGGCTTTTATCACTGCTCCTCCTGTATCGGCTCCCAGCGCTGCTCCAGGCTTTTAGCACTGCTCCTCCTCTATCGGCTCTCAGAGCTGCTCCAGGCTTTTAGCACTGCTCCTCCTGTGCCGGCTCTCAGAGCTGCTCCAGGCTTTAGCACTGCTCCTCCTGTATCGGCTCTCAGAGCGCTCCAGGCTTTTAGCACTGCTCCTCCTGTGCCGGCTCCAGAGCTGCTCCGGCTTTTAGCACTGCTCCTCCTGTATCGGCTCTCAGAGCTGCGTCAGGCTTTTAGCACTGCTCCTCCTGTGCCGGCTCTCAGAGCTGCTCCAGGCTTTTAGCACTGCTCCTCCTGTATCGGCTCTCAGAACTGCTCCAGGCTTTTAGCACTGCTCCTCCTCTATCGGCTCTCAGAGCTGCTCCAGGCTTTTAGCACTGCTCCTCCTGTGCCGGCTCTCAGAGCTGCTCCAGGCTTTTAGCACTGCTCCTCCTGTATCGGCTCTCAGAGCTGCTCCAGGCTTTTAGCACTGCTCCTCCTGTGCGGCTCTCAGAGCTGCTCCAGGCTTTTAGCACTGCTCCTCCTGTATCGGCTCCCAGAGCTGCTCCAGGCTTTAGCACTGCTCCTCCTGTGCGGCTCTCAGAGCTGCTCCAGGCTTTTAGCACTGCTCCTCCTGTTCTGGCTCTCAGAGCTGCTCCCAGGCTTTAGCACTGCTCCTCCTGTGCCGGCTCTCAGAGCTGCTCCAGGCTTTAGCACTGCTCCTCCTGTATCGTCTCTCAGAGCTGCTCTAGGCTTTAGGCACTGCTCCTCCTTGCTGGCTCTCAGAGCTGCTCCAGGCTTTTAGCACTGCTCCTCCTGTGCCGGCTCCCAGAGCTGCTCCAGGCTTTTTAGCACTGCTCCTCCTGTGCCGGCTCTCAGAGCTGCTCCAGGCTTTTAGCACTGCTCCTCCTGTGCTGGCTCTCAGAGCTGCTCCAGGCTTTTAGCACTGCTCCTCCTGTGCCGGCTCTCAGAGCTGCTCTAGGCTTTTAGCGCTGCTCCTCCTGTGCTGGCTCTCAGAGCTGCTCCAGGCTTTTAGGACTGCTCCTCCTGTGCCGGCTCCCAGAGCTGCTCCAGGCTTTTAGCACTGCTTGTTCTCCTGTATCGGCTCTCAGAGCTGCTCCAGGCTTTTAGGACTGCTCCTCCTGTGCCGGTTCTCAGAGCTGCTCCAGGCTTTTAGCACTGCTTGTTCTCCTGTATCGGCTCTCAGAGCTGCTCCAGGCTTTTAGGACTGCTCCTCCTGTGCCGGTTCTCAGAGCTGCTCCAGGCTTTTAGCACTGCTCCTCCTGTGCCGGCTCTCAGAGCTACTCCAGGCTTTTAGCACTGCTCCTCCTGTATCGGCTCCCAGAGCTACTCCAGGCTTTTAGCACTGCTCCTCCTGTGCCGGCTCTCAGAACTGCTCCAGGCTTTTAGCACTGCTCCTCCTGTGCTGGCTCTCAGAGCTGCTCCAGGCTTTTAGCACTGCTCCTCCTGTGCCGGCTCCCAGAGCTGCTCCAGGCTTTTAGCACTGCTTGTTCTCCTGTATCGGCTCTCAGAGCTGCTCCAGGCTTTTAGGACTGCTCCTCCTGTATCAGCTCAGAGAGCTGCTCCAGGCTTTTAGCACTGCTCCTCCTGTGCTGGCTCCCAGAGCTGCTCCAGGCTTTTAGCACTGCTCCTCCTGTTCTGGCTCTCAGAGCTGCTCCAGGCTTTTAGCACTGCTCCTCCTGTGCCGGCTCTCAGAGCTGCTCCAGGCTTTTAGCACTGCTCCTCCTGTATCGGCTCTCAGAACTACTCTAGGCTTTTAGCACTGCTCCTCCTGTGCCGGCTCTCAGAACTGCTCCAGGCTTTTAGCACTGCTCCTCCTGTGCTGGCTCTCAGAGCTGCTCTAGGCTTTTAGCGCTGCTCCTCCTGTGCTGGCTCTCAGAGCTGCTCCAGGCTTTTAGCACTGCTCCTCCTGTGCCGGCTCCCAGAGCTGCTCCAGGCTTTTAGCACTGCTTGTTCTCCTGTATCGGCTCTCAGAGCTGCTCCAGGCTTTTAGGACTGCTCCTCCTGTGCCGGTTCTCAGAGCTGCTCCAGGCTTTTAGCACTGCTCCTCCTGTATCGGCTCTCAGAGCTGCTCCAGGCTTTTAGCACTGCTCCTCCTGTATCGGCTCTCAGAGCTGCTCCAGGCTTTTAGCACTGCTCCTCCTGTGCCGGCTCTCAGAGCTGCTCCAGGCTTTTAGGACTGCTCCTCCTGTATCAGCTCAGAGAGCTGCTCCAGGCTTTTAGCACTGCTCCTCCAGTGCCGGCTCCCAGAGCTGCTCCAGGCTTTTAGCACTGCTCCTCCTCTATCGGCTCTCAGAGCTGCTCCAGGCTTTTAGCACTGCTCCTCCTGTGCCGGCTCTCAGAGCTGCTCCAGGCTTTCAGCACTGCTCCTCCTGTATCGGCTCTCAGAGCTGCTCTAGGCTTTTAGCACTGCTCCTCCTTTGCTGGCTCTCAGAGCTGCTCCAGGCTTTTAGCACTGCTCCTCCTGTGCTGGCTCCCAGAGCTGCTCCAGGCTTTTAGCACTGCTCCTCCTGTGCCGGCTCTCAGAGCTGCTCCAGGCTTTTAGCACTGCTCCTCCTGTGCTGGCTCTCAGAGCTGCTCCAGGCTTTTAGCACTGCTCCTCCTGTGCTGGCTCTCAGAGCTGCTCTAGGCTTTTAGCGCTGCTCCTCCTGTGCTGGCTCTCAGAGCTGCTCCAGGCTTTTAGGACTGCTCCTCCTGTGCCAGCTCCCAGAGCTGCTCCAGGCTTTTAGCACTGCTTGTTCTCCTGTATCGGCTCTCAGAGCTGCTCCAGGCTTTTAGCACTGCTCCTCCTGTGCCGGCTCTCAGAGCTGCTCCAGGCTTTTAGCACTGCTCCTCCTGTATCGGCTCTCAGAGCTGCTCCAGGCTTTTAGCACTGCTTGTTCTCCTGTATCGGCTCCCAGAGCTGCTCCAGGCTTTTAGCACTGCTCCTCCTGTATCGGCTCTCAGAGCTGCTCCAGGCTTTTAGCACTGCTCCTCCTGTATCGGCTCCCAGACCTGCTCCAGGCTTTTAGCACTGCTCCTCCTGTATCGGCTCCCAGAGCTACTCCAGGCTTTTAGCACTGCTCCTCCTGTGCTGGCTCTCAGAGCTGCTCCAGGCTTTTAGCACTGCTCCTCCTGTGCCGGCTCCCAGAGCTGCTCCAGGCTTTTAGCACTGCTTGTTCTCCTGTATCGGCTCTCAGAGCTGCTCCAGGCTTTTAGCACTGCTCCTCCTGTGCCGGCTCTCAGAGCTACTCCAGGCTTTTAGCACTGCTCCTCCTGTATCGGCTCTCAGAGCTGCTCCAGGCTGTTAGCACTGCTTGTTCTCCTGTATCGGCTCCCAGAGCTGCTCCAGGCTTTTAGCACTGCTCCTCCTGTATCGGCTCTCAGAGCTGCTCCAGGCTTTAGCACTGCTCCTCCTGTATCGGCTCCCAGAGCTGCTCCAGGCTTTTAGCACTGCTCCTCCTGTATCGGCTCCCAGAGCTGCTCCAGGCTTTTAGCACTGCTCCTCCTGTGCTGGCTCTCAGAGCTGCTCCAGGCTTTTAGCACTGCTCCTCCTGTGCCGGCTCCCAGAGCTGCTCCAGGCTTTTAGCACTGCTGTTCTCCTGTATCGGCTCTCAGAGCTGCTCCAGGCTTTTAGCACTGCTCCTCCTGTATCGGCTCTCAGAGCTGCTCCAGGCTTTTAGCACTGCTCCTCCTGTATCGGCTCTCAGAACTGCTCCAGGCTTTTAGGACTGCTCCTCCTGTGCCGGCTCCCAGAGCTGCTCCAGGCTTTTAGCACTGCTTGTTCTCCTGTATCGGCTCTCAGAGCTGCTCCAGGCTTTTAGGACTGCTCCTCCTGTGCTCCTCTCAGAGCTGCTCCAGGCTTTTAGCACTGCTCCTCCTGTGCCGGCTCTCAGAGCTGCTCCAGGCTTTTAGCACTGCTCCTCCTGTGCCGGCTCCCAGAGCTGCTCCAGGCTTTTAGCACTGCTCCTCCTGTGCCGGCTCCCAGAGCTGCTCCAGGCTTTTAGCACTGCTCCTCCTGTGCCGGCTCTCAGAGCTGCTCCAGGCTTTTAGCACTGCTCTCCTGTATCGGCTCTCAGAGCTGCTCCAGGCTTTTAGCACTGCTCCTCCTGTGCCGGCTCTCAGAGCTGCTCCAGGCTTTTAGCACTGCTCCTCCTGTATCGGCTCCCAGAGCTGCTCCAGGCTTTTAGCACTGCTCCTCCTGTATCGGCTCCCAGAGCTGCTCCAGGCTTTTAGCACTGCTCCTCCTGTGCGGTTCTCAGAGCTGCTCCAGGCTTTTAGCACTGCTCCTCCTGTATCGGCTCTCAGAGCTGCTCCAGGCTTTTAGCACTGCTCCTCCTGTATCGGCTCTCAGAACTGCTCCAGGCTTTTAGCACTGCTCCTCCTCTATCGGCTCTCAGAGCTGCTCCAGGCTTTTAGCACTGCTCCTCCTGTGCCGGCTCTCAGAGCTGCTCCAGGCTTTTAGCACTGCTCCTCCTGTATCGGCTCTCAGAGCTTCTCCAGGCTTTTAGCACTGCTCCTCCTGTGCCGGCTCTCAGAGCTGCTCCAGGCTTTTAGCACTGCTCCTCCTGTATCGGCTCCCAGAGCTGCTCCAGGCTTTTAGCACTGCTCCTCCTGTGCCGGCTCTCAGAACTGCTCCAGGCTTTTAGGACTGCTCCTCCTGTATCAGCTCAGCGAGCTGCTCCAGGCTTTTAGCACTGCTCCTCCTGTGCCGGCTCCCAGAGCTGCTCCAGGCTTTTAGCACTGCTCCTCCTGTTCTGGCTCTCAGAGCTGCTCCAGGCTTTTAGCACTGCTCCTCCTGTGCCGGCTCCCAGAGCTGCTCCAGGCTTTTAGCACTGCTTGTTCTCCTGTATCGGCTCTCAGAGCTGCTCCAGGCTTTTAGCACTGCTCCTCCTGTATCGGCTCTCAGAGCTGCTCAGGCTTTTAGCACTGCTCCTCCTGTATCGGCTCTCAGAACTGCTCCAGGCTTTTAGGACTGCTCCTCCTGTGCCGGCTCCCAGAGCTGCTCCAGGCTTTTAGCACTGCTTGTTCTCCTGTATCGGCTCTCAGAGCTGCTCCAGGCTTTTAGGACTGCTCCTCCTGTGCTCCTCTCAGAGCTGCTCCAGGCTTTTAGCACTGCTCCTCCTGTGCCGGCTCTCAGAGCTGCTCCAGGCTTTTAGCACTGCTCCTCCTGTGCCGGCTCCCAGAGCTGCTCCAGGCTTTTAGCACTGCTCCTCCTGTGCCGGCTCCCAGAGCTGCTCCAGGCTTTTAGCACTGCTCCTCCTGTGCCGGCTCTCAGAGCTGCTCCAGGCTTTTAGCACTGCTCCTCCTGTATCGGCTCTCAGAGCTGCTCCAGGCTTTTAGCACTGCTCCTCCTGTGCCGGCTCTCAGAGCTGCTCCAGGCTTTTAGCACTGCTCCTCCTGTATCGGCTCCCAGAGCTGCTCCAGGCTTTTAGCACTGCTCCTCCTGTATCGGCTCCCAGAGCTGCTCCAGGCTTTTAGCACTGCTCCTCCTGTGCCGGTTCTCAGAGCTGCTCCAGGCTTTTAGCACTGCTCCTCCTGTATCGGCTCCCAGAGCTGCTCCAGGCTTTTAGCACTGCTCCTCCTGTGCCGGCTCCCAGAGCTGCTCCAGGCTTTTAGCACTGCTCCTCCTGTGCCGGCTCTCAGAGCTGCTCTAGGCTTTTAGCGCTGCTCCTCCTGTGCTGGCTCTCAGAGCTGCTCCAGGCTTTTAGCACTGCTCCTCCTGTGCCGGCTCCCAGAGCTGCTCCAGGCTTTTAGCACTGCTTGTTCTCCTGTATCGGCTCTCAGAGCTGCTCCAGGCTTTTAGCACTGCTTGTTCTCCTGTATCGGCTCCCAGAGCTGCTCCAGGCTTTTAGCACTGCTCCTCCTGTATCGGCTCTCAGAGCTGCTCCAGGCTTTTAGCACTGCTCCTCCTGTATTGGCTCCCAGAGCTGCTCCAGGCTTTTAGCACTGCTTGTTCTCCTGTATCGGCTCCCAGAGCTGCTCCAGGCTTTTAGCACTGCTCCTCCTGTATCGGCTCTCAGAGCTGCTCCAGGCTTTTAGCACTGCTCCTCCTGTATTGGCTCCCAGAGCTGCTCCAGGCTTTTAGCACTGCTCCTCCTGTATCGGCTCCCAGAGCTGCTCCAGGCTTTTAGCACTGCTCCTCCTGTGCTGGCTCTCAGAGCTGCTTCAGGCTTTTAGCACTGCTCCTCCTGTGCCGGCTCCCAGAGCTGCTCCAGGCTTTTAGCACTGCTTGTTCTCCTGTATCGGCTCTCAGAGCTGCTCCAGGCTTTTAGCACTGCTCCTCCTGTATCGGCTCTCAGAGCTGCTCCAGGCTTTTAGCACTGCTCCTCCTGTGCCGGCTCTCAGAGCTGCTCCAGGCTTTTAGCACTGCTCCTCCTGTATCGGCTCCCAGAGCTGCTCCAGGCTTTTAGCACTGCTCCTCCTGTGCCGGCTCTCAGAGCTGCTCCAGGCTTTTAGGACTGCTCCTCCTGTATCAGCTCAGAGAGCTGCTCCAGGCTTTTACCACTGCTCCTCCTGTGCTGGCTCCCAGAGCTGCTCCAGGCTTTTAGCACTGCTCCTCCTGTTCTGGCTCTCAGAGCTGCTCCAGGCCTTTAGCACTGCTCCTCCTGTGCCGGCTCTCAGAGCTGCTCCAGGCTTTTAGCACTGCTCCTCCTGTATCGGCTCTCAGAACTGCTCTAGGCTTTTAGCACTGCTTGTTCTCCTGTGCCGGCTCTGAGAGCTGCTCCAGGCTTTTAGGACTGCTCCTCCTGTGCCGGTTCTCAGAGCTGCTCCAGGCTTTTAGCACTGCTCCTCCTGTATCGGCTCTCAGAGCTGCTCCAGGCTTTTAGCACTGCTCCTCCTGTATCGGCTCTCAGAGCTGCTCCAGGCTTTTAGCACTGCTCCTCCTGTATCGGCTCTCAGAACTGCTCCAGGCTTTTAGGACTGCTCCTCCTGTGCCGGCTCCCAGAGCTGCTCCAGGCTTTTAGCACTGCTTGTTCTCCTTTATCGGCTCTCAGAGCTGCTCCAGGCTTTTAGGACTGCTCCTCCTGTGCTCCTCTCAGAGCTGCTCCAGGCTTTTAGCACTGCTCCTCCTGTGCCGGCTCTCAGAGCTGCTCCAGGCTTTTAGCACTGCTCCTCCTGTGCCGGCTCCCAGAGCTGCTCCAGGCTTTTAGCACTGCTCCTCCTGTGCCGGCTCCCAGAGCTGCTCCAGGCTTTTAGCACTGCTCCTCCTGTGCCGGCTCTCAGAGCTGCTCCAGGCTTTTAGCACTGCTCCTCCTGTGCCGGCTCTCAGAGCTACTCCAGGCTTTTAGGACTGCTCCTCCTGTATCGGCTCCCAGAGCTACTCCAGGCTTTTAGCACTGCTCCTCCTGTGCCGGCTCTCAGAACTGCTCCAGGCTTTTAGCACTGCTCCTCCTGTGCTGGCTCTCAGAGCTGCTCCAGGCTTTTAGCGCTGCTCCTCCTGTGCCGGCTCTCAGAGCTGCTCTAGGCTTTTAGCGCTGCTCCTCCTGTGCCGGCTCTCAGAGCTGCTCTAGGCTTTTAGCGCTGCTCCTCCTGTGCCGGCTCTCAGAGCTGCTCTAGGCTTTTAGCGCTGCTCCTCCTGTGCCGGCTCTCAGAGCTGCTCTAGGCTTTTAGCGCTGCTCCTCCTGTGCCGGCTCTCAGAGCTGCTCCAGGCTTTTAGGACTGCTCCTCCTGTGCCGGTTCTCAGAGCTGCTCCAGGCTTTTAGCACTGCTCCTCCTGTATCGGCTCTCAGAGCTGCTCCAGGCTTTTAGCACTGCTCCTCCTGTATCGGCTCTCAGAGTGCTCCAGGCTTTTAGCACTGCTCCTCCTGTGCCGGCTCTCAGAGCTGCTCCAGGCTTTTAGGACTGCTCCTCCTGTATCAGCTCAGAAAGCTGCTCCAGGCTTTTAGCACTGCTCCTCCTGTGCCGGCTCCCAGAGCTGCTCCAGGCTTTTAGCACTGCTCCTCCTCTATCGGCTCTCAGAGCTGCTCCAGGCTTTTAGCACTGCTCCTCCTGTGCCGGCTCTCAGAGCTGCTCCAGGCTTTTAGCACTGCTCCTCCTGTATCGGCTCTCAGAGCTGCTCTAGGCTTTTAGCACTGCTCCTCCTTTGCTGGCTCTCAGAGCTGCTCCAGGCTTTTAGCACTGCTCCTCCTGTGCTGGCTCTCAGAGCTGCTCTAGGCTTTTAGCGCTGCTCCTCCTGTGCTGGCTCTCAGAGCTGCTCCAGGCTTTTAGGACTGCTCCTCCTGTGCCGGCTCTCAGAGCTGCTCTAGGCTTTTAGCACTGCTCCTCCTTTGCTGGCTCTCAGAGCTGCTCCAGGCTTTTAGCACTGCTCCTCCTGTGCCGGCTCTCAGAGCTGCTCCAGGCTTTTAGGACTGCTCCTCCTGTATCAGCTCAGAAAGCTGCTCCAGGCTTTTAGCACTGCTCCTCCTGTGCCGGCTCCCAGAGCTGCTCCAGGCTTTTAGCACTGCTCCTCCTCTATCGGCTCTCAGAGCTGCTCTAGGCTTTTAGCGCTGCTCCTCCTGTGCCGGCTCTCAGAGCTGCTCTAGGCTTTTAGCGCTGCTCCTCCTGTGCCGGCTCTCAGAGCTGCTCTAGGCTTTTAGCGCTGCTCCTCCTGTGCCGGCTCTCAGAGCTGCTCCAGGCTTTTAGGACTGCTCCTCCTGTGCCGGTTCTCAGAGCTGCTCCAGGCTTTTAGCACTGCTCCTCCTGTATCGGCTCTCAGAGCTGCTCCAGGCTTTTAGCACTGCTCCTCCTGTATCGGCTCTCAGAGGTGCTCCAGGCTTTTAGCACTGCTCCTCCTGTGCCGGCTCTCAGAGCTGCTCCAGGCTTTTAGGACTGCTCCTCCTGTATCAGCTCAGAAAGCTGCTCCAGGCTTTTAGCACTGCTCCTCCTGTGCCGGCTCCCAGAGCTGCTCCAGGCTTTTAGCACTGCTCCTCCTCTATCGGCTCTCAGAGCTGCTCCAGGCTTTTAGCACTGCTCCTCCTGTGCCGGCTCTCAGAGCTGCTCCAGGCTTTTAGCACTGCTCCTCCTGTATCGGCTCTCAGAGCTGCTCTAGGCTTTTAGCACTGCTCCTCCTTTGCTGGCTCTCAGAGCTGCTCCAGGCTTTTAGCACTGCTCCTCCTGTGCTGGCTCTCAGAGCTGCTCTAGGCTTTTAGCGCTGCTCCTCCTGTGCTGGCTCTCAGAGCTGCTCCAGGCTTTTAGGACTGCTCCTCCTGTGCCGGCTCTCAGAGCTGCTCTAGGCTTTTAGCACTGCTCCTCCTTTGCTGGCTCTCAGAGCTGCTCCAGGCTTTTAGCACTGCTCCTCCTGTGCCGGCTCTCAGAGCTGCTCCAGGCTTTTAGCACTGCTCCTCCTCTATCGGCTCCCAGAGCTGCTCCAGGCTTTTAGCACTGCTCCTCCTGTGCCGGCTCTCAGAACTGCTCCAGGCTTTTAGGACTGCTCCTCCTGTATCAGCTCAGCGAGCTGCTCCAGGCTTTTAGCACTGCTCCTCCTGTGCCGGCTCCCAGAGCTGCTCCAGGCTTTTAGCACTGCTCCTCCTGTTCTGGCTCTCAGAGCTGCTCCAGGCTTTTAGCACTGCTCCTCCTGTATCGGCTCTCAGAACTGCTCCAGGCTTTTAGCACTGCTCCTCCTCTATCGGCTCTCAGAGCTGCTCCAGGCTTTTAGCACTGCTCCTCCTCTATCGGCTCTCAGAGCTGCTCCAGGCTTTTAGCACTGCTCCTCCTGTGCCGGCTCTCAGAGCTGCTCCAGGCTTTTAGCACTGCTCCTCCTGTATCGGCTCTCAGAGCTGCTCCAGGCTTTTAGCACTGCTCCTCCTGTGCCGGCTCTCAGAGCTGCTCCAGGCTTTTAGCACTGCTCCTCCTGTATCGGCTCTCAGAGCTGCTCCAGGCTTTTAGCACTGCTCCTCCTGTGCCGGCTCTCAGAACTGCTCCAGGCTTTTAGGACTGCTCCTCCTGTATCAGCTCAGAGAGCTGCTCCAGGCTTTTAGCACTGCTCCTCCTGTGCCGGCTCCCAGAGCTGCTCCAGGCTTTTAGCACTGCTCCTCCTGTGCCGGCTCTCAGAGCTGCTCTAGGCTTTTAGCGCTGCTCCTCCTGTGCTGGCTCTCAGAGCTGCTCCAGGCTTTTAGCACTGCTCCTCCTGTGCCGGCTCCCAGAGCTGCTCCAGGCTTTTAGCACTGCTCCTCCTGTATCGGCTCCCAGAGCTACTCCAGGCTTTTAGCACTGCTCCTCCTGTGCCGGCTCTCAGAACTGCTCCAGGCTTTTAGCACTGCTCCTCCTGTGCTGGCTCTCAGAGCTGCTCCAGGCTTTTAGCGCTGCTCCTCCTGTGCCGGCTCTCAGAGCTGCTCTAGGCTTTTAGCGCTGCTCCTCCTGTGCTGGCTCTCAGAGCTGCTCCAGGCTTTTAGCACTGCTCCTCCTGTGCCGGCTCCCAGAGCTGCTCCAGGCTTTTAGCACTGCTTGTTCTCCTGTATCGGCTCTCAGAGCTGCTCCAGGCTTTTAGGACTGCTCCTCCTGTGCCGGTTCTCAGAGCTGCTCCAGGCTTTTAGCACTGCTCCTCCTGTATCGGCTCTCAGAGCTGCTCCAGGCTTTTTGCACTGCTCCTCCTGTATCGGCTCTCAGAGGTGCTCCAGGCTTTTAGCACTGCTCCTCCTGTGCCGGCTCT
This sequence comes from Colossoma macropomum, assembly GCF_904425465.1. Classification (NCBI taxonomy): domain Eukaryota; kingdom Metazoa; phylum Chordata; class Actinopteri; order Characiformes; family Serrasalmidae; genus Colossoma; species Colossoma macropomum. Next base: position 21,307 of record NW_023496047.1, read on the forward strand.
CAGAGCTGCTCCAGGCTTTTAGGACTGCTCCTCCTGTATCAGCTCTCAGAGCTGCTCCAGGCTTTTAGCACTGCTCCTCCTGTGCCGGCTCCCAGAGCTGCTCCAGGCTTTTAGCACTGCTCCTCCTCTATCGGCTCTCAGAGCTGCTCCAGGCTTTTAGCACTGCTCCTCCTGTGCCGGCTCTCAGAGCTGCTCCAGGCTTTTAGCACTGCTCCTCCTGTATCGGCTCTCAGAGCTGCTCTAGGCTTTTAGCACTGCTCCTCCTTTGCTGGCTCTCAGAGCTGCTCCAGGCTTTTAGCACTGCTCCTCCTGTGCTGGCTCTCAGAGCTGCTCTAGGCTTTTAGCGCTGCTCCTCCTGTGCTGGCTCTCAGAGCTGCTCCAGGCTTTTAGGACTGCTCCTCCTGTGCCGGCTCTCAGAGCTGCTCTAGGCTTTTAGCACTGCTCCTCCTTTGCTGGCTCTCAGAGCTGCTCCAGGCTTTTAGCACTGCTCCTCCTGTGCCGGCTCTCAGAGCTGCTCTAGGCTTTTAGCGCTGCTCCTCCTGTGCTGGCTCTCAGAGCTGCTCCAGGCTTTTAGGACTGCTCCTCCTGTGCCAGCTCCCAGAGCTGCTCCAGGCTTTTAGCACTGCTTGTTCTCCTGTATCGGCTCTCAGAGCTGCTCCAGGCTTTTAGCACTGCTCCTCCTGTATCGGCTCTCAGAGCTGCTCCAGGCTTTTAGCACTGCTCCTCCTGTATCGGCTCACAGAGCTGCTCCAGGCTTTTAGCACTGCTCCTCCTCTATCGGCTCTCAGAGCTGCTCCAGGCTTTTAGCACTGCTCCTCCTGTGCCGGCTCTCAGAGCTGCTCTAGGCTTTTAGCGCTGCTCCTCCTGTGCTGGCTCTCAGAGCTGCTCCAGGCTTTTAGCACTGCTCCTCCTGTGCCGGCTCCCAGAGCTGCTCCAGGCTTTTAGCACTGCTTGTTCTCCTGTATCGGCTCTCAGAGCTGCTCCAGGCTTTTAGGACTGCTCCTCCTGTGCCGGTTCTCAGAGCTGCTCCAGGCTTTTAGCACTGCTCCTCCTGTATCGGCTCTCAGAGCTGCTCCAGGCTTTTAGCACTGCTCCTCCTGTATCGGCTCTCAGAGGTGCTCCAGGCTTTTAGCACTGCTCCTCCTGTGCTGGCTCTCAGAGCTGCTCCAGGCTTTTAGCACTGCTCCTCCTGTGCCGGCTCCCAGAGCTGCTCCAGGCTTTTAGCACTGCTTGTTCTCCTGTATCGGCTCTCAGAGCTGCTCCAGGCTTTTAGGACTGCTCCTCCTGTGCCGGTTCTCAGAGCTGCTCCAGGCTTTTAGCACTGCTCCTCCTGTATCGGCTCTCAGAGCTGCTCCAGGCTTTTAGCACTGCTCCTCCTGTGCCGGCTCCCAGAGCTGCTCCAGGCTTTTAGCACTGCTCCTCCTCTATCGGCTCTCAGAGCTGCTCCAGGCTTTTAGCACTGCTCCTCCTGTGCCGGCTCTCAGAGCTGCTCCAGGCTTTTAGCACTGCTCCTCCTGTATCGGCTCCCAGAGCTGCTCCAGGCTTTTAGCACTGCTCCTCCTCTATCGGCTCTCAGAGCTGCTCCAGGCTTTTAGCACTGCTCCTCCTGTGCCGGCTCTCAGAGCTGCTCCAGGCTTTTAGCACTGCTCCTCCTGTGCTGGCTCTCAGAGCTGCTCTAGGCTTTTAGCGCTGCTCCTCCTGTGCTGGCTCTCAGAACTGCTCCAGGCTTTTAGCACTGCTCCTCCTGTGCCAGCTCTCAGAGCTGCTCCAGGCTTTTAGCACTGCTCCTCCTGTGCTGGCTCTCAGAGCTGCTCCAGGCTTTTAGCACTGCTCCTCCTCTATCGGCTCCCAGAGCTGCTCCAGGCTTTTAGCACTGCTTGTTCTCCTGTGCCGGCTCTCAGATCTGCTCCAGGCTTTTAGCACTGCTCCTCCTGTGCCGGCTCTCAGAGCTGCTCCAGGCTTTTAGCACTGCTCCTCCTGTGCCGGCTCCCAGAGCTGCTCCAGGCTTTTAGCACTGCTCCTCCTGTGCCGGCTCCCAGAGCTGCTCCAGGCTTTTAGCACTGTTTGTTCTCCTGTATCGGCTCTCAGAGCTGCTCCAGGCTTTTAGCACTGCTCCTCCTCTATCGGCTCTCAGAGCTGCTCCAGTCTTTTAGCACTGCTCCTCCTCTATCGGCCCCCAGAGCTGCTCCAGGCTTTTAGCACTGCTTGTTCTCCTGTATCGGTTCTCAGAGCTGCTCCAGGCTTTTAGGACTGCTCCTCCTGTGCCGGCTCTCAGAGCTGCTCCAGGCTTTTAGCACTGCTCCTCCTGTGCCGGCTCTCAGAGCTGCTCCAGGCTTTTAGCACTCCTCCTCCTGTATCAGCTCAGAGAGCTGCTCCAGGCTTTTAGCACTGCTCCTCCTGTATCGGCTCTCAGAGCTGCTCCAGGCTTTTAGCACTGCTCCTCCTGTATCGGCTCTCAGAACTGCTCCAGGCTTTTAGCACTGCTCCTCCTTTATCGGCTCTCAGAGCTGCTCCAGTCTTTTAGCACTGCTCCTCCTGTGCCGGCTCTCAGAGCTGCTCCAGGCTTTTAGCACTGCTCCTCCTCTATCGGCTCTCAGAGCTGCTCCAGGCTTTTAGCACTGCTCCTCCTGTGCCGGCTCCCAGAGCTGCTCCAGGCTTTTAGCACTGCTCCTCCTCTATCGGCTCTCAGAGCTGCTCCAGGCTTTTAGCACTGCTCCTCCTGTGCCGGCTCTCAGAGCTGCTCTAGGCTTTTAGCACTGCTCCTCCTGTGCCGGCTCTCAGAGCTGCTCCAGGCTTTTAGCACTGCTCCTCCTGTGCCGGTTCTCAGAGCTGCTCCAGGCTTTTAGCACTGCTCCTCCTGTGCTGGCTCTCAGAACTGCTCCAGGCTTTTAGCACTGCTCCTCCTCTATCGGCTCCCAGAGCTGCTCCAGGCTTTTAGCACTGCTCCTCCTCTATCGGCTCCCAGAGCTGCTCCAGGCTTTTAGCACTGCTCCTCCTGTGCCGGCTCCCAGAGCTGCTCCAGGCTTTTAGCACTGCTCCTCCTCTATCGGCTCTCAGAACTGCTCCAGGCTTTTAGCACTGCTCCTCCTCTATCGGCTCTCAGAGCTGCTCCAGGCTTTTAGCACTGCTCCTCCTGTGCCGGCTCTCAGAGCTGCTCCAGGCTTTTAGCACTGCTCCTCCTCTATCGGCTCTCAGAGCTGCTCCAGGCTTTTAGCACTGCTCCTCCTGTGCCGGCTCCCAGAGCTGCTCCAGGCTTTTAGCACTGCTCCTCCTGCGCCGGCTCTCAGAGCTGCTCCAGGCTTTTAGCACTGCTCCTCCTGTATCGGCTCTCAGAGCTGCTCCAGGCTTTTAGCACTGCTCCTCCTCTATCGGCTCTCAGAACTGCTCCAGGCTTTTAGCACTGCTCCTCCTCTATCAGCTCAGAGAGCTGCTCCAGGCTTTTAGCACTGCTCCGCCTGTGCCGGCTCCCAGAGCTGCTCCAGGCTTTTAGCACTGCTCCTCCTGTGCTGGCTCTCAGAGCTGCTCCAGGCTTTTAGCACTGCTCCTCCTGTGCCGGCTCTCAGAGCTGCTCCAGGCTTTTAGCACTGCTCCTCCTGTGCTGGCTCTCAGAGCTGCTCCAGACTTTTAGCACTGCTCCTCCTGTGCCGGCTCTCAGAGCTGCTCCAGGCTTTTAGCGCTGCTCCTCCTGTGCTGGCTCTCAGAACTGCTCCAGGCTTTTAGCACTGCTCCTCCTGTGCCGGCTCCCAGAGCTGCTCCAGGCTTTTAGCACTGCTCCTCCTGTGCCAGCTCTCAGAGCTGCTCCAGGCTTTTAGCACTGCTCTTCCTGTGCTGGCTCTCAGAGCTGCTCCAGGCTTTTAGCACTGCTCCTCCTCTATCGGCTCCCAGAGCTGCTCCAGGCTTTTAGCACTGCTTGTTCTCCTGTATCGGCTCTCAGAGCTGCTCCAGGCTTTTAGGACTGCTCCTCCTGTGCTGGCTCTCAGAGCTGCTCTAGGCTTTTAGCGCTGCTCCTCCTGTGCTGGCTCTCAGAACTGCTCCAGGCTTTTAGCACTGCTCCTCCTGTGCCGGCTCTCAGAGCTGCTCCAGGCTTTTAGCACTGCTCCTCCTGTGCCAGCTCTCAGAGCTGCTCCAGGCGTTTAGCACTGCTCCTCCTGTGCCGGCTCCCAGAGCTGCTCCAGGCTTTTAGCACTGTTTGTTCTCCTGTATCGGCTCTCAGAGCTGATCCAGGCTTTTAGCACTGCTCCTCCTCTATCGGCTCTCAGAGCTGCTCCAGTCTTTTAGCACTGCTCCTCCTCTATCGGCTCCCAGAGCTGCTCCAGGCTTTTAGCACTGCTTGTTCTCCTGTATCGGCTCTCAGAGCTGCTCCAGGCTTTTAGGACTGCTCCTCCTGTGCCGGCTCTCAGAGCTGCTCCAGGTTTTTAGGACTGCTCCTCCTGTGCCGGCTCTCAGAGCTGCTCCAGGCTTTTAGCACTCCTCCTCCTGTATCAGCTCAGAGAGCTGCTCCAGGCTTTTAGCACTGCTCCTCCTGTATCGGCTCTCAGAGCTGCTCCAGGCTTTTAGCACTGCTCCTCCTGTATCGGCTCTCAGAACTGCTCCAGGCTTTTAGCACTGCTCCTCCTCTATCGGCTCTCAGAGCTGCTCCAGTCTTTTAGCACTGCTCCTCCTGTGCCGGCTCTCAGAGCTGCTCCAGGCTTTTAGCACTGCTCCTCCTCTATCGGCTCTCAGAGCTGCTCCAGGCTTTTAGCACTGCTCCTCCTGTGCCGGCTCCCAGAGCTGCTCCAGGCTTTTAGCACTGCTCCTCCTCTATCGGCTCTCAGAGCTGCTCCAGGCTTTTAGCACTGCTCCTCCTGTGCCGGCTCTCAGAGCTGCTCTAGGCTTTTAGCACTGCTCCTCCTGTGCCGGCTCTCAGAGCTGCTCCAGGCTTTTAGCACTGCTCCTCCTGTGCCGGCTCCCAGAGCTGCTCCAGGCTTTTAGCACTGCTTGTTCTCCTGTGCTGGCTCCCAGAGCTGCTCCAGGCTTTTAGGACTGCTCCTCCTGTGCCGGTTCTCAGAGCTGCTCCAGGCTTTTAGCACTGCTCCTCCTGTGCCGGTTCTCAGAGCTGCTCCAGGCTTTTAGCACTGCTCCTCCTCTATCGGCTCCCAGAGCTGCTCCAGGCTTTTAGGACTGCTCCTCCTGTATCGGCTCTCAGAGCTGCTCCAGGCTTTTAGCGCTGCTCCTCCTGTGCTGGCTCTCAGAGCTGCTCCAGGCTTTTAGCGCTGCTCCTCCTGTATCGGCTCTCAGAGCTGCTCCAGGCTTTTAGCACTGCTCCTCCTGTGCCGGCTCTCAGAGCTGCTCCAGGCTTTTAGCACTGCTCCTCCTGTATCGGCTCTCAGAGCTGCTCCAGGCTTTTAGCACTGCTCCTCCTGTGCCGGCTCTCAGAGCTGCTCCAGGCTTTTAGCACTGCTCCTCCTGTGCCGGCTCTCAGAGCTGCTCCAGGCTTTTAGGACTGCTCCTCCTGTATCAGCTCAGAGAGCTGCTCCAGGCTTTTAGCACTGCTCCTCCTGTGCCGGCTCCCAGAGCTGCTCCAGGCTTTTAGCACTGTTCCTCCTGTGCTGGCTCTCAGAGCTGCTCCAGGCTTTTAGCACTGCTCCTCCTGTGCCGGCTCTCAGAGCTGCTCCAGGCTTTTAGCACTGCTCCTCCTGTGCTGGCTCTCAGAGCTGCTCCAGGCTTTTAGCACTGCTCCTCCTGTGCCGGCTCTCAGAGCTGCTCCAGGCTTTTAGCACTGCTCCTCCTGTGCTGGCTCTCAGAGCTGCTCCAGGCTTTTAGCACTGCTCCTCCTGTGCCGGCTCCCAGAGCTGCTCCAGGCTTTTAGCACTGCTCCTCCTGTGCCGGCTCTCAGAGCTGCTCCAGGCTTTTAGCACTGCTTGTTCTCCTGTATCGGCTCTCAGAGCTGCTCCAGGCTTTTAGGACTGCTCCTCCTGTGCTGGTTCTCAGAGCTGCTCCAGGCTTTTAGCACTGCTCCTCCTGTGCCGGCTCTCAGAGCTGCTCCAGGCTTTTAGGACTGCTCCTCCTGTGCCGGTTCTCAGAGCTGCTCCAGGCTTTTAGCACTGCTCCTCCTGTGCCGGCTCTCAGAGCTGCTCCAGGCTTTTAGCACTGCTCCTCCTGTATCAGCTCAGAGAGCTGCTCCAGGCTTTTAGCACTGCTCCTCCTGTATCGGCTCTCAGAGCTGCTCCAGGCTTTTAGCACTGCTCCTCCTCTATCGGTTCTCAGAGCTGCTCCAGTCTTTTAGCACTGCTCCTCCTCTATCGGTTCTCAGAGCTGCTCCAGGCTTTTAGCACTGCTCCTCCTGTATCGGCTCTCAGAGCTGCTCCAGGCTTTTAGCACTGCTCCTCCTGTATCGGCTCTCAGAGCTGCTCCAGGCTTCTAGCACTGCTCCTCCTGTATCGGCTCTCAGAACTGCTCCAGGCTTTTAGCACTGCTCCTCCTCTATCGGTTCTCAGAGCTGCTCCAGTCTTTTAGCACTGCTCCTCCTGTGCCGGCTCTCAGAGCTGCTCCAGGCTTTTAGCACTGCTCCTCCTGTATCGGCTCTCAGAGCTGCTCCAGGCTTTTAGCACTGCTCCTCCTGTGCCGGCTCCCAGAGCTGCTCCAGGCTTTTAGCACTGCTCCTCCTCTATCGGCTCTCAGAGCTGCTCCAGGCTTTTAGCACTGCTCCTCCTGTGCCGGCTCTCAGAGCTGCTCCAGGCTTTTAGCACTGCTCCTCCTGTATCGGCTCCCAGAGCTGCTCCAGGCTTTTAGCACTGCTCCTCCTGTGCCGGCTCTCAGAGCTGCTCCAGGCTTTTAGGACTGCTCCTCCTGTGCCGGCTCTCAGAGCTGCTCCAGGCTTTTAGGACTGCTCCTCCTGTATCAGCTCAGAGAGCTGCTCCAGGCTTTTAGCACTGCTCCTCCTGTATCGGCTCTCAGAGCTGCTCCAGGCTTTTAGCACTGCTCCTCCTGTATCGGCTCTCAGAACTGCTCCAGGCTTTTAGCACTGCTCCTCCTCTATCGGCTCTCAGAGCTGCTCCAGGCTTTTAGCACTGCTCCTCCTGTGCCGGCTCTCAGAGCTGCTCCAGGCTTTTAGCACTGCTCCTCCTCTATCGGCTCTCAGAGCTGCTCCAGGCTTTTAGCACTGCTCCTCCTGTGCCGGCTCCCAGAGCTGCTCCAGGCTTTTAGCACTGCTCCTCCTGTGCCGGCTCTCAGAGCTGCTCCAGGCTTTTAGCACTGCTCCTCCTGTGCCGGCTCCCAGAGCTGCTCCAGGCTTTTAGCACTGCTCCTCCTGTGCCGGCTCTCAGAGCTGCTCCAGGCTTTTAGCACTGCTCCTCCTGTGCCGGCTCCCAGAGCTGCTCCAGGCTTTTAGCACTGCTTGTTCTCCTGTATCGGCTCCCAGAGCTGCTCCAGGCTTTTAGGACTGCTCCTCCTGTGCCGGTTCTCAGAGCTGCTCCAGGCTTTTAGCACTGCTCCTCCTGTGCTGGCTCTCAGAGCTGCTCCAGGCTTTTAGCACTGCTCCTCCTGTATCGGCTCTCAGAGCTGCTCCAGGCTTTCAGCACTGCTCCTCCTGTATCAGCTCTCAGAGCTGCTCCAGGCTTTTAGCACTGCTCCTCCTGTATCGGCTCTCAGAACTGCTCCAGGCTTTTAGCACTGCTCCTCCTGTGCCGGCTCTCAGAGCTGCTCCAGGCTTTTAGCACTGCTCCTCCTGTATCGGCTCTCAGAGCTGCTCCAGGCTTTTAGCACTGCTCCTCCTGTGCTGGCTCTCAGAGCTGCTCCAGGCTTTTAGCACTGCTCCTCCTGTATCGGCTCTCAGAGCTGCTCTAGGCTTTTAGCACTGCTCCTCCTGTGCTGGCTCTCAGAGCTGCTCCAGGCTTTTAGCACTGCTCCTCCTGTGCCGGCTCTCAGAGCTGCTCCAGGCTTTTAGGACTGCTCCTCCTGTGCCGGCTCTCAGAGCTGCTCCAGGCTTTTAGCACTGCTCCTCCTTTGCCGGCTCCCAGAGCTGCTCCAGGCTTTTAGCACTGCTCCTCCTGTGCCGGCTCTCAGAGCTGCTCCAGGCTTTCAGCACTGCTCCTCCTGTGCCGGCTCTCAGAGCTGCTCCAGGCTTTCAGCACTGCTCCTCCTGTGCCGGCTCTCAGAGCTGCTCCAGGCTTTTTGCACTGCTCCTCCTGTATCGGCTCTCAGAGCTGCTCCAGGCTTTCAGCACTGCTCCTCCTGTGCCGGCTCTCAGAGCTGCTCCAGGCTTTCAGCACTGCTCGTTCTTGTACTTGTTTTTTCCCAGAGCAGAAACAGGATCTTTAATTGGCTTCTCAATGAAGTTCCCTCAACGAGCTCATCACATTCAGCTAAAGAGCTTCTACGAGTTCTGATCTGCCTTCAGACGAGTTCAGCACAGATTTATACCTGTTTCCTCACACAGAGACGTTACTGCAGTGTTTGGTGAGCAGCTTTCCTCACGATATGGGACTGTGGACTTTAGACTGTCAGTACAGTGTCACTCAGTCTGAGGCCGAGACTAACGTTAACCTTATCTGTGGGAGTGTTAGCTAGAACATATAGTGGAACTTAAAGTAGCTTTAATTCTAGCTGACCTGACAGGCTGTGACATAAATTCTTCCTCAGCTCTCCAGTTCAGAGAGGCTCACATAGCCTGGTTTTATCTTGAGGGCACAGAATGTATTTCCTGATGTCTCACAGCTGAAGATCCTTAAAGGGAGACCAAGTAAACAAAACTGCATTTTCCTGTAAAAGTTCACAGGTGTGTTACTGTATTTACCATCCAATAAACTGTGAGAGGTGAAGTTTCTCCCATCCTTTATAAAGTCTTGTGGTTCTACAGGGTGTGAAAGACCCCTGGTAATCAGGGGTCTCATGTTGGCTCCCTAACTCAGCGCTGACTGGCTGCTCTCTTACCATAGCGGCACTGATGCTGGTTTCAGTGGCAACAAAATGTCTGTTGTATCAGCTGTTCTTCTGTAGAGTCTCTGTTCTAGTGCGGTTCTGCGCTCTTCCTCACAGTAACTGAGGTCTTCCTCGTCTCCTCTTCTGTAGAGTCTCTGTTCTAGTGCGGTTCTGCGCTCTTCCTCTCATTAACTGAGATCTTCCTCGTCTTCTCTTCTGTAGAGTCTCTGTTCTAGTGCGGTTCTGCGCTCTTCCTCACAGTAACTGAGATCTTCCTCGTCTCCTCTTCTGTAGAGTCTCTGTTCTAGTGCGGTTCTGCGCTCTTCCTCACATTAACTGAGATCTTCCTCGTCTGCTCTTCTGTAGAGTCTCTGTTCTAGTGCGGTTCTGCGCTCTTCCTCACATTAACTGAGATCTTCCCTCGTCTGCTCTTCTGTAGAGTCTCTGTTCTAGTGCGGTTCTGCGCTCTTCCTCACAGTAACTGAGATCTTCCTCGTCTGCTCTTCTGTAGAGTCTCTGTTCTAGTGCGGTTCTGCGCTCTTCCTCACATTAACTGAGATCTTCCTCGTCTCCTCTTCTGTAGAGTCTCTGTTCTAGTGCGGTTCTGCGTTCTTCCTCACAGTAACTGAGATCTTCCTCGTCTGCTCTTCTGTAGAGTCTCTGTTCTAGTGCGGTTCTGCGCTCTTCCTCACAGTAACTGAGATCTTCCTCGTCTCCTCTTCTGTCTTCAGTGTGAGAAATGAGGAACAGTCACTCTTCACTCCAAACTCTTGGGAAACTGGGCGAGTTTTCAGATTTACAGATCTGCTGCAGCTCATTGTAAAGTGTTTCAGAGGAATCCGGGCAGAGTTACAGTTTCTAGACTATGAAGGACCAACTGGGTGAGCCAGTCTGCTACAGCACCACCCTGAGGCAGAGCAGAGCTGCAGCTCTAGTTAGTTAAGAGCACCAGAGACAGAAGCTGATTGTGGGTGAAGCAGATAAACAGTGACAGCATAACGTCATAATCAGTTCATTCCTGGGACCCCCAGAATTTTGATTTTGAGTCATTTAGGGGGTCCCAGACTCCCCAGGACCCCCTGTATTTCGCACCAGGATTCTACAGGCTGTTTAGAATTCTGTGTCACACTGAGCAGCGTTTAGTGTAATGAAGCTTAAACAAGCTTAAAAAGTCTCTCTGTTTGGTCTCTACACTGAGCTCTACAGCAGCCACTGTGGAGCTCTCCACCACATAAAGCCACACCCCCTGCTACACCCCCTCTGCTGAGACCGCCAATGAGAGCAGTGCTCATTAACATACAACACACCCAGAAAATGTTCTTTACTGAGAGATAAATGGCAGTAAATTGATCAAACAAACACTGACTTAAGGTGTTATTGTTTCATTTTCTTCACAGTTGTCTTTAAAGATCAGTTACAGTGAGGAGTGACGTGTAACTGCTGCTCCATTTAAGGTGGAACGGGAAAAGTTGAACAAGATGCTGGCGAATAAGAAGCTGACCAGCTTTGCTCTAACATGTATGGTCTCTCTGTACTGTGCTCTGTGGCAGCGGTGAGCCAGGCGACCCCGGTACCAGGTCCAAAAGAGGAAGGAACTTTGTTTAGCTCTGTGATAACGTCGTCATCAGCACTGATTAACTGTTAAAGAACTGTTAAAGAATAAAAATAAATAAAAATGTTTAGATGTTATTTGTTATTAACTTTTCCATTCATGTTTTTTCTGTTCAGTATGCTGCTTGTCAGATACACTGTGCCCTGTTTGTCTTCAGGACTCAGTGTTTAACTCTGTACTGCTCTTCTGATGTAGAGGGAGCAGGGAGCCATTTGAGATTCAGCCTGTACTATTCAGTATGTGCTGTGAAGAGTGCTGTGATTGGCCTGCTCTGCGTTAGCCCCGCCCACCTCCGCCATTCTTCAGCAGCAGTGCTTCACGAGCTGCTGCTCTTAAACCAGTTCAAACCAAAGTGAAAGCAGAATTCAGCTTCTGTTACTCTGCTTCTAAACTGTGGAGCTCAGTTCACCTTTTATTACACAGTCGAGCTCAGAGCTCACTTTTAATAAATGTTTAAAAACATTTTTCTTTAACTCATCATTTAATTAAAACTCTACGTCTCTTGGTATTTATCTTTTAAATTAATCTGTCTTATATATGAGATTATTAATATAAAGATGATTATTTGCTAGAAATTATATTATAAAATGTTTCTGTTATCAGGACATTAGAGAGAAGTGTAGAACACATGGCTGATGTGGAGAGAGAGGAAGTGAGGAGAGGACTTTAATAATGGCGTTGTTGAGTTTTCACTTATGGTTGTAGGTTTCTTATATAAATGATTCTGTTCATAGGACCCAATCAAAACTGCTGAATCGCTGCATGATTTGTTGTTGTGTAAATCCTCATATTTAAAAACTGCACATTTTACAGTATAAACACTGAGTGATGAAACCCCAAACCAGCTCTACAGTGAACTGGCTGACCCTGATCTTTACACAATCAGCCAACGCCCTGTTTTCAGTCTGTGTGTGACATTAATATGTAAAGATGTACAACATGGTGTGAAAAACTCCCAACCCGACGCGTCTGACTTTTAAATGGTTATTCAGGCTTTACAGGGCGACTCACAGCAGCTCACACTCACCGTATTTTAGCCTGTGTTTATTGTCCTCACTCAGTAATGAGACTTATTTCAGTTTTAATAAAAAGCAGAAGAACAGGCTCTGATCACAGGGCTGTTTAAGTCCTATAAGACTGAACTGAAACTGCACACTACAGCAAGAAACCTGACAGATCACTGGAAGTACATTCATCAGTGTATAGAGAGTGTATAGTGTTCACATTAACTTACAGAGAGTGTGTAGTGTATATATTGATGTAAAGAGTCTATGTAGTGTATATATTAGTGTATAGAGAGTGTATGGTGTATACGTTAGTGTATAGAGAGTGTATATTATATACATTATTGTATAGAGAGTGTATATTATATACATTATTGTATAGAGAGTGTATATTATATACATTAGGGTATAGAGAGTGTATAGTTTATGTGTTGCTGTGTGTATAATATAGTACACACTGTCTAGAGAAAACATAATGTGTATCTATTTGTGTTTAATTCTTCAGTATTTTGGACCCCAGATGAGCACAGCTACAGGCTAGTGAAGTTAATGAACTCTGCGAGCCCCTCCAGCCCCTCCAGCCCCTCTTGGCTGTAAAAACACCCTGTGAGCAGAACTCGTTATACACACTCCTCAAGCTCCGCCCAGCCCTCCCCCCTCCACCACAGTATCTGAGGAAACAGAAAGTGGTGTGAGGGTGAGATAAACTGTGATACCACCCAACCGTATCCGCAGATGTGTTTCCACAAAGCCAAGGCCAACATGTTTAACTCCACAGAGACAGTCCTCTGACCTGAACACTGACCCTGAGTTAAAGGAACAGTTCAAAGGAAAATCTCAAATCAATGAAAGCAGGTACAAAACACGAGTTTGCATTTAATATGATTAATTATCATAAATATATGTCATAATATTAATACTGGGTGTAAAACATGGAGCTCTGCACTCACTGCATGCTGTTTTTGTAACTTTAGATGTTTCATTGGAATTAAGTCAACTTCATGCACCAACATGACCCACAGAGAGGCTGTACACAAGAAACATGGGAAGGTTTCTGAGAAAAATGTGTGTCTCTTCTCAGAGCTCACTGTTAATACATATTTAAAATCTTATCTTTAACTCAGCGCTTAATTAAAACTCTTCATCTCTTGGTGTTTATCTTTTTAAATTGGTCTGTTATTGTCTTGTATGATTTTAAATCAATATTCATAGGTACTTATTAATTGCTGTTAACACTCGTCTGTAAAGATCTCTGAGCTGCCATCGGCATGAAATGTGTTCTATAAATAAAGATTATATGATTATATTATTTAAATTATATTACAAAATGTTTCTGTTAGCAGGACATTAGAGAGCAGATGTGTAGAACACATGGCTGATGTGTTTACTAAAGAACCCTTAAAGAACCATCTTTTTAAGAGTGTATGGGGTTTGAGACTCTGTCTTCTCTGTCTGGTGAGGTCACTCTCTGTAATATAATGGCTAGTGAAGTTAATGAACTCCACGTGAGTAAAACTGACTCACTCTGCGAGCCCCTCCAGCCCCTCCAGCCCCACTCGGCCAGTGAAAACACCTAGTGGACTTTGAATGACTACACGTGTGAGGAAAGCAGGCAAAGCCAACAGGCTGCTCTAATATTCATTTTATTAGCTGTCGACTCTTTTTACTCAATTTTCCTCTCTTTCACTCCTCCAGATTTTTGTATGTGACCATATAGTAACAGGCTGAGGTCGTCACAGCTGCGTTAGTCTAAGGATGATTTAGTCTACATAGTAACAGGCTGAGGTCATCACAGCTGCGTTAGTCTAAGGATGATTTAGTCTACATAGTAACAGGCTGAGGTCGTCACAGCTGCGTTAGCCTAAGGATGATTTAGTCTACATAGTAACAGGCTGAGGTCATCACCGCTGCGTTAGTCTAAGGATGATTTAGTCTACATAGTAACAGGCTGAGGTCGTCACAGCTGCGTTAGTCTAAGGATGATTTAGTCTACATAGTAACAGGCTGAGGTCGTCACAGCTGTGTTAGTCTAAGGATGATTTAGTCTACATAGTAACAGGCTGAGGTCATCACAGCTGTGTTAGCCTAAGGATGATTTAGTGTACATAGTAACAGAGGCTGAGGTCGTCACAGCTTTATAATGTAGTTTTTACAGTAATTAACAGCCCCTTTTACAGTAGTTTATCGGCCACTTTTGCCAGTTATTCACTGTAAATTCTACAGTAATGTTTTACCGTCTCACAGTGACCTGATAGTCCCCAGATGAGTTGGCACAGAGTGAACAAAGCGCAAAATTGTTTTGATTTTAAAAATAAAATTCTAAAAAAGTCTTAGTGTGTAAATATATATTAGCCTCCGGTTCCACAGCGAGGCCTCTTTAATAGGCCTTGTGTTTGATTCTGGGGGATAAGCTGCGGAGCGGGGAGGGGCCAGGGAACTCTTTCCCTCTCAGCTCGGATGCTCACACTGCCCTTAATGAAAGCCAGCCGACACTGATGTGGCTTTGGCAGCATGAGCACCTTTAAAAAGAGCAGAGAGGGAGAGAGATAGAGGGAGAGAGAGGGAAAGGGGGAGAGAGAGGGAGGGATGAGCAGCAGTAGCAGCAGCAGTATGAGGACTGGTGATGTAGGGAGCTCACATGTGAGAGAAACAGGACTGGAAAGTCCAGCTTTGGAGCCACTGAAGTGTGACCAGCTTTTGCTTTCGTGCTTTAGTGGGCTTGTGTACTACCATGAACGGACACTGTATAAGTGTGACCTGCCCTGCTATGACCTGGTATTCTTAGCGCTGAGTGGTGCTTCTCCTGCTGCTGTGTTCAATAAAAGAGCATCAAAGAGCTTAAAGAGCTCCATTTCCTGCATCTTCTTCTACACCAACATCACAATATGATATTGAATTGCATGTTGTTTTTTTCTTGTGTTCTATATCTGCCAACATTTTAGTGTGTATAATATTGTGGTTCCAGTCAGTGGTCAAACTGTGGTGCTGGACTTAATGCAGCTCCTCCTGAGTGTGGATGACCGCAGGCCTCTAGGTGAAATTCAGTGTTACTCTAATTAAACATAGGTACAGCTTATATACAGGAAACACTGCAGTTAATGCAGTTTAAAGCCATCTACAGTTAACCTGCATCACCCAAACTAAAAGGTAGCTGCAGGTGACAGATAAGAATCTTATTTATCCAGAATGTGCAGCCAGGGGTGGAGCCACACCTCCAACAGTGATGAGGAAAAAAAGCTGTCTGAGTAACAAACGCAACCAGGCCACTGATGGACTATCTAAAGCTACCTTGTATGTAATAACATGTCTATAAACCTAGTGATAAATGGTGTCAGTGTTTGTTTTGACTCAGATAGTCAAGTTTGCTCAAATCTCTGAAGAACAGCAGCTTTTTTTCTGTTAGGACTGAAATTTCAGTGTGAAAAGTTTTACAGTCCTGATTTGTGTCAGTGTGTAGACTGAGAGTAAAGAAAGTGAAAGACAGTGAAATGTAGATGTTTCTTTACTCTGGAAGCTCATTTTAGATACAAGACACCAAAATGTATAAAAATGTGACTCAGCTGAGCTTGAATTGTAAAAAATGATCAAATGGAGGTTTTTACCCACTTGATAAAGGGAGAGAGAGAAAGTACATTCTTCTCCATTCAAACAGAAAAGACCTCCAGCTGAACTGACAACACGCCGTGTCAGACGCCGCTCCTCTACAGACCAAAAAAAAATTAGTTGAGACTGCGAGCGACAGAGAGCACGTCACTGCGAGCGACAGAGAGCAGCACACCTTACAACTTCAGATCGAGCAGCATCCAAACTTTACTTGAAAATTAGTTGAAAATTCTGCAGTTAGCAGGCCGCTAACCCCCTCACGCCTCTCCCTCTTATTTTGTCTTCTCCCTCTCTTTTTCTCTATCTATCTCTCAGTTATTCCCTCAGCCCATCCACCATGGCGTCCGCCCAGAAACGCGCCCTCCAGACTCTGAGCGTAGAGTTGGCCCGGCTGGACCGGCAGATCACCGTCCTACTGAAGAAGCAGGACGAGCTCCTTCAGCAGAAGTCGATGCTCGAAGCCACCCGGGAAGTTTCCCCCTCGGTGGTGGCGCCAGCGTCGTCTTTCCGCACGCCGGGAGACACCGTTCTCACGCCAGCCCCGCATGGTCCCTGGGAACACCAGCGCCGCAGAGGGCCCTGCAGACCCTCACCGCCGCCCCAGCCGATCTTCACCTCCGGCAACCGTTTCGCCGTCCTTTGTTCACCGCCTACGCCCTCACCTACGTCCCGGGCCTCCTCGCCGCCGCCCGCCCCAGCGCCCCAGACCTCATCACCCGCCCCGGCGCCCCGGCGCTCTACACAGGACTCTGTTTACGTTATTGGTAGTTCCATTGTCCGCCACGTTCAAGTAAAGGTTAAAAACACCCATGCCACTGTTTCATGTTTTCCAGGTGCTCGTGTCTTAGACATAGCCAGGCGCCTCCCCTCGGCTCTCAGACGAAACGCCTTCGGGACCGTGGTGATCCATGTCGGGACCAACGACATCCTCGACCGGCAAAGTGAGGTCCTGAAGGAGCACTACCAGACGCTGCTGGACACCGCCAGGAAGAAGACGGACGCCAGGATCATCATCTCCGGACCGCTACCCACCTACAGGAGGGGATCCGAGCGGTTCAGCAGGCTCTTTGCGCTGCAGTCCTGGCTCCGCGGCTGGTGCGCCCTCAACGGCTTGGCCTACGTGGACAACTGGGCCTCGTTTTGGGAACAGCCAGCGCTCTACTGGAGGGACGGCTCCACCCCAGTCGCCTGGGATCCATAGTTCTCTCACGGAACATCGAGAGGGCCATCCGCTGACTCCAGAGCGAAGGCCACGTAAGTAGCGGCAAAGATAGAAACGCTACAGCTCATTATGATAGTGCTACTGCTGAAGATTATGCGATTGCTAGCTTTTATACTGTAAATAGGGTAACAAATGCTCATTCTATAAATATAAATGCTCATAGGTTTCTCCCAATAGAGACTGTGTCTGTTCCCCGAATAAAACAAAGCATCAAAAAGCCTCGAAAAGTTTGCTTCAGTAACTTGATTAATATCAGACCAGTTATACCAGTTTGCAGTGACAGCACCTTTGGTCTAAAACTAGGACTGCTTAATATAAGATCCCTTACTCCTAAAGCCGTCGTTGTTAATGAAATTATTACCGATCACAGTTTTGATGCTCTGTGCCTCACAGAAACGTGGATTAGACCCGATGAATACTTTAGTCTAAACGAAGCCACACCCCCAGGCTACAGCTATGCACATAGCCCTCGTTTAAGCGGCCGAGGTGGAGGTATAGCAACCATCCATACTAAAGCTTTAGGCGTGAGGCAGAAAGTAGGCTATACATTCTCTTCTTTTGAAGTTCTTTTTCTTAATATAAGTGATCAAGGAACACATAAAAATTCCTTTACACTAATTACAGTCTACAGGCCACCAGGGCCGTATTCTCAGTTCTTACAGGAATTCTCTGAGTTTCTATCAAGTCTAATAACGCTTTCAAATAAAATAATAGTTGTCGGAGATTTTAATATCCATTTAGACAATCCCCAAGATGCACTAAGCAAGGCATTTATATCTATCATAGACTCCATAGGTTTCACCCAAATCATAAAGGGGCCCACACACTACCACAACCACACTCTAGACTTAATACTGACTTTTGGTGTAAACATAGATAACTTAGCCATTCTCCCCCAGAGCACAGCAGTCTCTGACCATTACTTAATCTCATACAAAATTCATTGTAGTGGTAATGTGCGTTCATCACCATGTTATTGTGTCAAGCGGACAATAACTCCCTCCACAGCTGGTGGCTTTATTAGAAACCTTCCTAAATTATCAGCCGCTCTCATCTGTCCATCTAATCCTACTGAGCTAGATGCTATGACCAAGCTCTTAGAGGATAGTTTTCGATCTACTCTAGATAGTGTGGCCCCATTAAAAAGTAAAATAGTAAGGCAGAAAAAACTCGCCCCCTGGTATAATGACCACACTCGGGCTTTAAAACAGAACGCCAGACAACTTGAGCGTAAATGGCGCCTGACTAAGCTAGAAGTGTTCCAGTCCGCCTGGAAGGAGAGCCTTACAGACTATAGACAAGCACTTGCTACAGCACGCTCAGCTTATCTCTCCTCTCTCATAGAAAACAATAAGAATAATCCTAGATTACTTTTCAGCACAATCTCTAAACTAACCGAGAACAAAACAGTTAGTGAACCCCAGATGCCATCAGCCTATAGCAGCAACGATTTTATGAATTTCTTTAGTGATAAAATTGAAAAAATTAGGCAGAAAATTCAGAATGCACAGTTAAAATCTAGAAACCTGCTTCCCCATAATGCCAGCCTCAACCTTGAAAATATTATAATTCCTGCAGAGAGGCTGGAATCGTTTACCTTACTCCAAGAAAATGAACTATTTAAAATAGTCTCTTCCGCGAAATCATCTACCTGTATGTTAGATCCGATTCCTACAGGTTTACTCAAGGAAATTCTGCCAGAAATAACCAAGCCTATTCTGTCAATAATAAACTCTTCTCTTAGCCTTGGGTACATCCCAAAATCTCTTAAACTAGCAGTAATTAGACCGCTGATTAAGAAAGCGAACCTCGATCCCTGCGAACTATCAAATTATAGACCCATCTCGAATCTCTCCTTTATATTTAAGATCTTGGAAAAAGTTGTAGCAAAACAGTTAAGCTCCTTTTTACATAGGAATCAAATACATGACAAATTCCAATCTGGTTTTAGGCCACATCATAGTACAGAGACAGCACTAGTAAAAATTGTAAATGATCTATTATTATTTTCTGACCAAGATCATGTGTCCTTGTTAGTCCTCCTCAATCTTAGTGCGGCATTTGACACAATAGACCACACTATCTTACTAGACAGACTAGAAAACCTTGTAGGGGTAACAGGAACAGCTCTTTCCTGGTTCCGGTCCTACCTCACTGATCGGTATCAGTTTGTTAACATAAACGGTGAATCATCTGTTCTCACAAAAGTAAAGTATGGTGTTCCACAAGGCTCTGTTTTAGGACCTGTATTATTTACTTTATATATGCTACCACTGGGCACCATTATCAGTAGACACGGCATAAACTTCCACTGCTATGCCGATGACACTCAGTTATATTTAGCAAGCGACCCAGATGATAGAATTAAACTTAGCAAGATTGAAGACTGTATACAAGACATAAAGGACTGGATGTCGAATAACTTTCTCCTTCTAAACTCCAAACTGTCTAATTTTACACTTAAACTTAACAATTTCTCAGTTGCATCAAGCTCATCTGTAAAAAGCCTTGGTGTCATTATAGACCCTGATCTGTCCTTCGACGCACATATAACTAATATTACTAGAACAGCCTTCCTGCATCTCCGCAATATTGCTAAATTGAGAAATGCATTCTCTCTACAGGATGCAGAAAAGTTAGTTCATGCATTTACTACCTCAAGGCTAGATTACTGTAATGCCCTGCTGGCTGGATGTCCCAGCAAAAGCGTTAACAAGCTTCAGCTAGTCCAGAACGCTGCAGCCAGAGTCCTTACAAGAACCAGAAAGTTTGACCATATCAGCCCAGTTTTATCAGCCTTACACTGGTTGCCAGTAAAATTTCGGATTGATTATAAAATTCTCTTGCTGACTTATAAAGCACTAAACGGACTCGCCCCGCTGTACCTGAGTGAACTTCTCTCTCACTATGAACCATCCCGCCTACTTAGATCACAAGGTGCTGCTCACTATTAGTACCCAGAATTAATAAATTTACGTCAGGGGGGAGAGCTTTCTCATACAAAGCCCCCCAGCTTTGGAATAGTCTTCCTGTTAATGTTCGGGACTCAGACACAGCCTCAGTGTTTAAGTCTAAGCTAAAAACCTACTTGTATATTCAAGCCTTTGGTAATTAGTTTTCCCTGTTAGTTCTATACCTGCCAGAGTCTCTGCTAACACTGTAATCTGTGATCGGTCACCCATTACAGAACTAACTCTGTGTGTTTTCCTCTCTGTGTGTTTTCCTTTCTTTTCTTCGCCGAGTTGAACAGCTGCCCATCCTGTGCGTTCTGATGCTGCTGCCTTTTCTGCCTCGATCGGGTGCCACTGCTCGCCAGCCCTCTGGACCGGGTTACCAACATTGAGCCTCCTGCTGTACAACGCCGTGCAAACCTCACCCTCACAACCTGACCCCACTGATACTACTGCTGTTGCTGCATGAACTATTCAAAATTATTCACTTGAACCAATCAATCATTCAAACTAATTCAAATTAATCAATCTCCCATTGTAGAACTGACTGTGTGTTTTTCCTCTCTTTCCTTTGCCGAGTTGAACAGCTGCCCATCCTGCTGCTGATGCTGCTGCCTCTGCTGCCTTGATCGGGTGCCACTGCTCACCGTGCAAACCTCACCCTCACAACCTGACCCCACTGATGCTGCTGCTTCTGCTGCATGAACTGAACTATTCAAATTAATTGTTTCCTTCACCTTTTACCCTGTTTTTGTACTATAATACTTTATACTAACAATGTTTACTATCCGGTGTCGACCAGAGGAGGGTGGGTTCCCCTTCTGAGTCCTGGTTCCTCTCAAGGTTTCTTCCTGTTTCTCTTAGGGAGTTTTTCCTTGCCACTGTCGCCACTGGCGACGCTCATGGGGGCTCGGACCCGGATTTCTTTTTGTAATGCTGATTTCCTTGTAAAGCTGCTTTGTGACAACACCTGTTGTAAAAAGCGCTATATAAATAAACTTTACTTACTTACTTACTTACCAATCAGTGTCCAGTACAGGGAGACGCAGGTCAGGCAGGTGTGTCATATGAACTTTAGTGTACTCACTAAACTGCAATGTGAATCCAAGACTGATCAAACGTGTACAATATAACAAAAACACGAACCTCGGTCTGAACGCTCAGCTGTGACATCACACTGTGTGATTAATAAAACTACAGCTATGCTGTCAGATCAATCGCCATGGAAACATAGACAGATGAAACACCATCAAATATTTACCTGCACATTTTCAAAGGCAGGATATCAGCAGATAATGCAACATTAGAAACTTCCCTGCTGAAAAAAAAACACAGAAACTATTAATTGTTTCTGTTGGTTCCTGATGGTTTTGTAGTGTGTTTGTGTTGGACCTAAATGTCTCTATTGGAAACCTGCCTCATTAGAAAGCAAAACCATAAGATTTTAATCCAAATGGTTTCCACTTGTCTTGTTCAGCAGGGTTGTTGTTGTCCTGCTGGTTCAATGCTGTATTATGTCATGCAGGGGTTAAAATGACCATAGAGTGCTTCTGATGTTTTTGGGCGATTTGTTGTGCATTTTGGTGGGTTTTAACCGTTTTAGGCTGGAAACTACAGAAGAAATCTGGCAACCCTGATTTCAGCTGGTTTTCTACCCTCAAAGCTCAGCAGGCTAAACTGAACCTCCACGAGCTGCAGCCGCGCCATGTGTTTAAATGAGGAGCTCTTACTGCGGGGCTTCCCACCCGGATGTCCAGGGGCCTCGCGCATGTGCGTCCCGTCACTCGCTCACTTTCACTTGGTGTTGCGTTTCCTGTGTTCTCGTTAATGCGCTGCTGTTTGACTTGACTGGGAATAAATGTGCTCTGATATCGATGACGTGATCAATACTGCGGTCAGTGAGGTGCCGTCGCGGTGCTGGACAGCCCCAAATAACCAACCAGCTGCGCTCCATCAAACACTGGAGCTCAGGGGCCTCTAACTGATCTGGGCCTCTCTCTCTCTCTCTCTCTCTCTCTCTCTCTACCATTGTACACACAGCCTGTGTGAAAGTTTTTAACAGAAAGAGACTGGAGAGCAGAGCTGATACGCCGTGGCGAGATGCTCTGGGTCTCGCTGACGAGGTAAAGCCACAATGGAGAGCACTGTATAAACCACCGTTAACCAAAAGAGTGGCAGATCTACAGTGGAGGATTTTACATGGCATTGTCACCCCATTACCGCGAGCTGCAGCCTTAGGGAGCGCGTAACAGACGAGATAATCCTCAGACATGAGCATTATTTGTTTATTTATCCCGTTTATCTGTCATGTTTGGTGAAATGAAGAGTAAAAGGTGCCCCACGTGTTGTTGAGGTGGAAACGTTTCATATCTGATGACATTTTTTCAGTCCAAAAACCCCCAAAGACCTTTCCCTGACAGCCTGGGTCAGTGGTCAATATTCTGCCTTCAAAAGGTGAGAAATAACGAGATAAAATAAAATTAATAAACTTATCTCAGTTAACTGGACTCAGACTGAACACATTCAGACTATTTCAGCTCCAGACTGGTGTAAGAATCTCTCAGTGGGCAGCGTTTAGTTTATTTGATCTGGTTTGAAGTTTTTCTCCTGATGTGTGAAATTATTAAGCTGAATAAATAAATCTAACAGTTACAGCAGATTTCCTACAGACATCAGGAGGAGAGCAGAGGGAGAGAACAGGGAGAAGAGTGAGAGGATCTGGTACTGAGGGAGAGAATGAGCAGCTGAACAGAGTCTGAGAGCCTGTAGAAGTAGATTTTCACTGAATCAGTTTATTGATAATCAGAATGTCTACTGTGTGTCTGGGATTCATCATAAGGTGTTTATAGACATTTCCAATCCAAAGTCCAGCTGAACTCATTCTGAGTAGCTATAGAGAGGATAAGCAGTGTGGTGTGAAATGTTAGGGTAGTGTGAATAGCATTAGCTTAGCCTTTAGCGTGGTGAGATTTATGGGCTTGGCTGTCACTCATAATGGGGTCGTGTCATCTTGGTGTCACGTGTGCCGCTGGACTCAGCTTAGCACAGTTTTGGGCGACGGTGTTTTAACTGTTCTTAGACATGTTTACTGGGTACAGATGAGTTTCCTGTTATTTACTGCCTTGTGTTTTGCTGCGTTTAAAGCATCTGTCCAGTTGTTTTTCAGAGAGACACGTCTCACCTGCCTTTCTGAGCAGAGTGCTTGGTGAGGCTTAAGGCACTGTTTAAAATGTCCTAATGGGGTCTGATATTCAGTCATAAGAGAACTGATAATCATACGCTGCTTTGGAATTCCGTCACTTTCAGGAAGTTTAAAGACGTTTCACTTTTCCTCTTATTGTTAAATCAGTGGTGGGAAACTGAAGGTCAGAGTCCAGCACAGTCTGGTCATTTCCTTGCTTTAGCTCACCAAACAAACCTGGTAATTAGCTGATGTGTTCAATCAGGTGTGCTTGAGCAGGAAAATCACTGAGCTGTGCAGGAATCCAGCTCTCCAGGACCGGAGTTCCCCACCCCTGCATTTAATAGACAAAATCAATCTTTCTTGTTATCAGTCTAAATGCAGCACCACATAATGATTCACTGAAACCATGTTTTTGACACACCGCTGTACATTCCTTGACCACAGAGTCCATTTTGTGGTGTTGACGCTGCTTGGACACTGAATCTTGGACCGAGCTTGCAGCGTCACACTGTACAGTGTGACAGATTTGCTTGTGTTTGTGATTGTGCTGCTTTCTGTGTGAAGTTTAATATCAGTGCACTTGCATGTGCGTAATTTCACTTTAATAATTGTTCACAATTTATTTATTAACTTCATGACATTAATTATTTTTTAATTGTGGTTTTAAATTCTTCTAAAATACTAAAATGTACATGAAAAAAGCTTAAAAACTGCTGAAATTAAACTGAAGCGACATGTTTTTGATGGGTTTTTATTGTGTCTCCCTCTCTTTAGTCATTGCTGATTCTTATCTGCAGACGCCTCTTATTGGACTCCTGACCATGGACGGCTGCAGCATCGCTGAGACTCTGGTAATGATCCAGACCAGGGGTGGTGAACTCCAGCCCTGGAGGCCAGGAGTCCAGAACAATGAGGTGATTTTCCTATTTAAAATGAGCAGATTCAGTTCAGAACTGTGGACCATGTGTAGTTGGCATGTGAAAAGCAGGAAACTCATGAAACTGACCACCAGCCCCCCAGGGTTACATTTAGCCACCCCTGAAATAGACAGTGGCACAACTTGGGAGCTGTTATTTTTAAGTAAAAAGTCTTTTTGCAGTTATTTCAGAGCTCTGGATTGGTGTAATTGTGTAAATACTCATCAGGAGATCATCAGTTCAAATCATAGTGAACCATCCATGGTCGACAGCCTGAGAATGTGAGTTAGAACTCGTGAGAGAGAGATGTGAGAAGAACTTTAAAGAATGTTGAATCGACATTATTGACACTTTCATTTCCTGAGAAGAAGAAATTCTTAAGTATGGAAGCTCGAAAAAGTGTTTACTTGTGTTGTTTGTGACTAAAAGCAAGCCGACATATAATTTATCTCAAGTGTACAACTCAGAACATCAACACAAGTACAAATTACAGAAAATGTTCACAAAAAAGTATTGATTGCAGCTTTGCTATTACAATTAATTAAATAATATTAATTTATGTGCAATTACAATGGCTCCAATGAGAAGAAACACAGATAACAAACTGTTTAAGATATATTATACATTTTCAGGAGTCAGTGAGTCCAGTGAGGAGGCAGCTGGCCTGAACAGTGGGGATTGAGAGCTAAGAGTGCTGGAGGTGAGGCATTCATTCATTCATTCTGGTCTCTGAATGTTTTTGGGTGTCCCTTTGTTACTGACATCACTAACGCCGCCTGACAAATGTTTCTTTTACAGAAAAACACTTGTGAAGGATGAACAATGTGGTGAAGCAGTGCAGGAGAATCAAAGGAGACACAGACAGGAAGGCCAGCCTTACTGCTAAAGGGCTGCATCTGTCCAGGGTTTACAGATCCTGACCAACAGGAGCTTTGAGGGGGAAATCCGTAACAAACATCCAGCCTAAGCAGCCTCTGACACCTGAGACGCTCGGAGCTTTGAACGGTACAGCGATTATAGATTTAGCTAATGCTATTTAATAACTTAGTGAGCATTACAGCTGCCTTAAAAACATTTATGAATCAAACAGAGCTGTTCCTGAAAAAGTCTGCCCTGTTCAGTTTAGGGTCTCTGTTTGGCCTCAGGGGTTTAATGGTGGTGAAAGGTGTTGCTCAGCGCTCACTCTGCACTGCTTGTATTCACAGTCGAAGTCACACTGTCTGCTGTCACAAGTAGTTCATGCAAAATTACATACAAGAACCCTCACTAACGGTTCTCTTTCAGACATGAGCAGCACAAGTAACACAGTTCTAATGAAAGAATGAAAATCATTTCAACTGTACTGCATTAAACCTAAAGATGAAGGAAAAGTGATTATATCTCTGTTACATGTTGCTTTGAACATGTTAACCCCAACACTGGCTATAATCCATGGTGAAAGAGTGTTACAGTATTATTGGTTGTGCCAGGCGAAATTAAACCTGTGTGAACACAAAAAAATCAGAGTATAATGTGAGACAACTTTGCTCTCCTGGTGTTCATATAGTCATTTATGTAATTTCTGGATTATTCTCACTCTTTGTCCGTTAGGTTGTTGTACTGAATTCAAATGTTTGTAACATTTTGGGGAGACGCTGCATCATCCTACACATTTACATCACCACCTGGTTTCAGTTTCAGAGCATAGTGCGGCACAAGCTTTGAAAGAAACAGGTTTATTGAAAAGACAGTTTTGTCTACAGGCATCATAGCATGTCAGTCAGACTGAGTGTCTTCTTCACAGAAAGCAGCCTGGCTCTGTCTCTCTCTCTCTCTCTCTCTCTCTGTCTCTCTCTCTGTCTCTCTCTCTCTCTCTCTCTCTCTCTCTCTCTCTGTCTCTCTCTCTCTCTCTGTCTCTCTCTCTCTCTCTCTCTCTCTCTCTCTCTCTCTCTCGTTTTGTGTTTGTCTTTAACTGTGTAAGAGGATGTTTAGCTGTCAAATAATGCCAGCCGTACACCACATGACTTTTCAAGCAACTTCACAACGTCTGCGACAAATATCCAGTGGTGGAATAAAATCATGAGAGCAGTGGCATCTCTACTTTAGGGACCAGATGTCGCTGTGGAGCCGTGTACGACATTATTAATGATTCAGTATAACAACTAATATGTGTATATTTTTCTTCGTAACTAACGTTGTTGCACGTTTATTACATATGACAATGGTAGAGCTGTCCAACACATTCCAAATATCTTCCTGAAATGCCAGTAGGCTCCCTATTTCTCCTAGCAGTCTTCCTTTGGTGGGCGTGGGGCCCATCAGCATTCGTCTAACCAAGTAAGCAGTTAAAAAACACTCTGCACATGTTCAGCGCACTTTCAGTAACCAGCTGTGGGGCCCGATCACGTCGGCCCCATGCTGAGAGCAGCCAATAAAACTTTGATCGTACACTGATAGATAACTTTGGATTTGTAATGTGATGCTGTATAACCAGGTTTTGGGAGATCTAATGTTGTTATCATATCACTCATATTCTCCACTTCCACCAACTCCTGCAACGTTACGTTAATTAGTGAACTGTGATTTCATTAATGGGGTGCATGTGTTTGGAACAGGTTTGTGTGTAGTTTCATTGAGGAGTCGCTGCTGCCTCTACAGTTTATTGCCCCCCCCCAGGCTTTCTGTACCAGAGTCTTGCTGGAGTCGTCACCTAGATCGTTTAGAGCAGGGGTTCTCAACCTTTTTCACCCCAAGGCCCACCTGTTTATAACTATAAAGCATAGCGGCCCACAGAAATACTAAATTAAACTTTTTTTTCTTATTTGCTCACACTGAAAACCTGTGAATTAGCGCCTGAAAAAGGTCAGACCGTCCATTTCACTTCAATCACAGAAACCAAAATTCACAGTCCTGTTAAAAGACAATCAACAATAATAATAAACCTTACTTAATATCTGCTTCTCTGTCATTAGCTTATCAATTCGAGTTTAACTACTCAGGTTGCTGATGCTCGGCCAGACATCAAACACAGATCACAGCTGTTATTTTAAGGCTCGTCTGTCATTTTTATCAGCTGCAGCTCGAACTACAGGATCGACATTAGAGTAATAAATCAGACATTAAAACAGGCACATTGTACAGACAGTACAGAGCTGACGTGCTGGTAGAAGAAGAAGAAAGCCCGCTGTACTGATGGATTCCCTCGTTTCATCATTGAATGTGTCCTAATAGCAGGGAACTGAACAGGGTTCGGCTGGAAGCGCACCGAGACCAGCGGGTTTCAGTTGTTTGTTTCAGACCTGAATACGGGTGGAGTGTTCACACACGTCAGAACAGAGCAGACTAAAGAAAACAGTTTGATAGGTCTGCACTGAACAAGGTAGGAGAACCGCCGTGAGGAACATATCCGTCTCTGGCTAACTGAGACATCTCAAACTGATGATGTTTAATTAGCCTGTGACTGTGGGGTTTTTGTTTATACCTCTCTACCGGCCCACTACGACCTACTGCCTCCCTCCGAGTTCAGGCCCGCGGACCACTAGAGAGTGCTTCATGGCCCACTGGTGGTCCACGGCCCACAGGTTGAGAAACCCTGGTTTAGAGTAAGGTGGTCAGGACAGCGGACTTAAGTCAGTCTTTTTCTCATCTTGATGCTACGACAAAATCAACCCTGTTTGATATTATTTTAAGTCTTTTTAAGTCTTGGCTTATGCAAATAATAAAGTGCCAGAGGCAAGAGAGAGAGAGACAGACAGACAGACAGAGAGGGAGAAAGAGAGAGAATGCGTGAGTGCCTGAAAGCTCTGTAAAAAAGGCTAATCTGCTCCGCTTTAAAACAATAATCATATTAATCTAAACATTTAAACTGGATGTTGTAATATTCCAGGTTCACTGAGTAACAGTGATGTAAGTAAACGTGCAGAGGACTTTAAGAACAGCTTTACTGAAGAAGCCACAATGTTTTCTCTGTCTTTCTTTGCTTTCTGTTGTGGTTGTTTCTTATTTGTTTGTGTTTTATGGTTTAGTATGATTACCAGAGGACTACACCAACCAGCCACTTCATTCAGTACACCTCCCTGTTTCTACACTCACTGTCCATTTTAGCAGCTCTACTGACCGTATGGTTTCACTCTGTAGTTCTAGAGTTACAGACCGTGGTCCATCTGTTTCTCGGCCAATAAGCAAACAAGCTGCCGTTAACGACGCTTTAACGATGTAACTGTGAACATCACATTGAGGTCATGGCGACATGCCTGTGCTGTTCCTCTCACTGTCTGTTCTCTCTCAATCTCTGTCTCTCACTATCGAGCCCCTCTATTGTGCCTCTCTCCCTCTCTCGGTGGAGAGACACACAACTCCATTTTCTAAAAAAGTTGGGATGCTGTGCAAAATGAACATAAAAATAGGATGCAATGATGTGCAAATCATAGAGGAAAATACTACAAAGACAATATCAAATGTAGAAACTGAGAATTTTTTTTTTTAAATATATATGCCCAGGGCTGGGCGATAAAACGATATTGATAATTATCTCGATATAACTTTTGCTCGATAGAGCGCTAAGAAAGGTTAGTTAAATATTCAATATAATAGACCATTCTCACACTTCCACGTTCAGCGAAAGAACTGGTGGCGTTTTGTACTGCAAGGAAAGCGACACTACTCTGCTGTCACCAGGAGAGGGCGCACTTCCGAGTTTTACGACATGATTAGATAGGGAGGGGGCGACGAGTAAAAAAAGGGTTGCCAAATATACTTTAGCAACGTCTGAAACGTTGAGTTATTCATTCCCTGTCTGAGTGGAGCGACCGGCGATCTGCTCTCCTGTGACAAGTTAAGTGGTGTAACTGTTCTGTCCTACAGTGAACTCACCTCTTTCCTAACATCCTAACCAGATTTAGCAGCGTTAAATCACGTCTGATCCTCACAGCTACAGCACTGTTACAGCGCTCAGACTGTCATATTAATGCATTCCCAACCAACGAAAGTGAAAGAAAGAAGTAGTTCATGTAAATTACAGCCCTGATTTAAACTAAAGTAAACTGAGGAAGCTGTGAGGCATTGGAGAGTGGGAGAGCGCTGTCTTTCCAGGCTAGCTGTTTTTAGCAGCCAGCTAACCTGAAGCAGCTCCGTCACTCTCACAGCACGGAGAATTGATGATACTGTAGATCAGACAAGACACAACAGCACAGATTTCAGTTTAAACGTACCTAAAAGCAGGACTCAGTTTGTCTGGTGTTGATATATTGCGGTTCACCCCTCAGTTTACTATGATAGAGTAGAGAAACCCAGTCGTCTGCTAGCTGTATCTGAATACTGTGATGTGCTCTGATGTGGATGTGGTGGGAGTGACGGCAGTGAGGTTGTGTGATCATCACTGACGTACTGAGTCAGCTAATGTTTGCTGTTTGTACTAAGTTGACGTTGTTGAGAAACTAAACAGTTTAGCTCTGTTGTTGGCCACTTGTTTATCATTTGTCATCTTTACTTCTGAAAGACTTTTTAGCACTACACAACTTTACCAGCCTCTTGTCGCCCCCGTCCCAACTTTTTTGGCATCAAATTAAAAATGGGCATATATTTTTCAATAAACAAAAACATTTCTTAGTTTCAACATTGATATGTTGTCTCTGTACTATTTTCAATGAAATACAGGTTTAAATGATGTGTATATATATGTATATATATATATATATATATATACACACACATATATATATATATATATATATATACATACATATTTGTGTGTGTGTGTGTGTGTGTGTATTATATATGTCTCTCTCTCTTTCAGTGGTGACTGTCCTGCTGTGTAATATGGTGTGTGTGTGTGTGAGTGTGTGTGTGTGTGTGTGTGTGTGTGTGTGTGTGTATTATATATGTCTCTCTCTCTTTCAGTGGTGTCTGTCCTGCTGTGTAATATTGTGTGTGTGTGTGTGTGTGTGTATTATATATGTCTCTCTCTCTTTCAGTGGTGTCTGTCGTGCTGTGTAATATTTGACAGCAAGGTTAACGTTAACTAGCCAAAGTGTGAGTAGCAAACTACATTGTCTAAAAGGCACTATACACAGTTATCTGTTAGCTTATGGTAACTTAGATCGCTTTAAAACCAACTGTTGGCCTTCTCTTTGGAACCATTACTCCATTTAAGCAAGCCTAACTAGCTAGCTAGGTATCATATGCTAATTATTAACGTAGATAATGGTTATGATAATGAATGTTACCCAGCATATTATTTAGAGCTCAAAAGACGATAAAAGAACGTTCTTATAATATATGTCTGCAATAAATCCGCGTAGCTAGCTTTCTGTCTTCAGTGTAAATACTTAATACTTACTGTTCTACCGTTTAAATGAAGTTTAAATAATCTTACTAATTAAACAGTCCTGACTGTCTGTTTACCCCACTATACGTGTTTTTAGCTAGTCTCTTCATTCTTCATTCTTAAGTCATTATATCAAAAGGTTCATTTTGACCAATTAGGCTTTGTCTTTTTCAAGATGCATATAACAATCCAAGAAGGGAGATCCTTGCCTGAATTGAAAAGATGCACCACATGCTGCAAAGACCTCCACTGCCCCTTCTTTATTTCAGCCAACAAAGTTAAGCAAAGTCAAAACCCACTTGGAGAGCCATTTCAACCGAGCAGGTTTCCATGAAGGTAAAGATTGCAAACATTCTCTTGGGAAATGCAATTAATTATATCATGTCTATGCATTAAGAGAAGCCTGAATATTATGATCAACTTCATTTCTGCCAATAATTAAGTCTACCTGTGATTTGTTTGTAGTTACCAGTTTGTGAATTTGGGTATTCAAAATTTAAAGCTTTAAATGATATAATCAAAAAATAATCCTGCTGTGTTCTCAGTTCTGTGTTCTCATGTTTTAGGAATAGCCATTCACAGATGTGGGTTAAATTGCCGACCGCAGTTGCATTATCACTGTATGCACTGCCCGTCAACACTGTCACGTGAAGCAGACTTCATTAAACACCTGTTTTTGTGCAAGGAGAAGCACTCTGCCATAACCTCCATCCCAGCTCCAAGAGCTTCTTCCATCCCAGCTCCAACAGCTTCCTCTATCCCAGCTCCAAGAGCTTCCTCCATCCCAGCTCCAAGAGCTTCCTCAATCCTATTTCCAACTATTTCCTCCATCCCAGCTCCAACAGTTTCCTCTATCCCAGCTCCAAGAGCTTCTTCCATCCCAGCTCCAACTATTTCCTCCATCCCAGCTCCAAGAGCTTCCTCAATCCTATTTCCAACTATTTCCTCCATCCCAGCTCCAACAACCACCACCAACCAAGCTTCAACAATGTCCACGGGCGCAGCTCCAACAACTTCCACCATCCCAGCACCTGCAACTATCAGTGTGCCAACCACACCAAGTGGACAGGTGACAAGGATCCGTGCAAAGCAACACCACAAATGTCCCATATGCCAGGTTCTCATTAACAAAAAAAATGTAAAAAGGCACATCGAAAGGAAGCACACGCGCAAGAATAAGGACATAACAGGAAGTTCCCACCTCGAGAGTGAATGTATAGATCCCGAGAACGGAATCTATACTGTGCACAAGTCTTTTCATGGCGCCAGTATTCCTCTGCATGTTCAAAATAAAGTATGGGGGAAAATCAACATGTTTCCTGTGAATCCACCGAGTGCCGAACATGGAGTTGGCATGGAGGAGTGGATTGAAAGCATATCAGTGCATACACCTCAAATCAATAACATACTGTGCACTCTATGCTTCCTCTCTCGTTCTTAATGAAGAAACACTTACTGAGATGGTGAAAAGCAAGTGGTTCGGCGAGGATAAAAAGAAGCTGTGCCTTGATCGGCAAACCTTGCCAAAAACAGCCATGTACCTCTATCTGTGTGCTCCAAAATTGGAACCCCTCAGACAAAGAAATACATCTCTATTTATGAGCCGACTGTTTCATACTACAGTCGACTGGGAAGAGTCATGGTGACATACGACACAAAGAAGAAATCATGGCACTGTGCTTGTGCAAGGACAAAGAGATCACGCCTTCATGAATATATAGCAAAATGGCACTTGTTTCAAACACAGCGTGAACTGTTCAGGAAAGTCCGGAGCACTGAGGAGGGGAATTGCCTGAATACAGCAACACCAACAGTGGACAAAGACAGTCAGGATGAGGTTGATCAGGGTGACCTATTATCCACCAAAAGATAAGCAAAAGATGAAACAAATGGTTCAGTATATTTTGAAGTACAAAAAGTTACCTGCTGTTCTGCCAAAACATTTGCAGCTTCCTACAGCAGAAAAAGAATACCCAAGACACCTCATTCCAGAAGAGATGATGTGCCAACACTGCCCAGGCAGTGTGCCCCTGAGTGACCCAGTCCTCCTTACACAGAAGACCAAAATCCTCGCAAACCTGCATATTGTTCAAGGTGGTTCAATGATGTGTATCTGTTGATATGTCATTAAAATCTACTGTGGTACATTTGTTGTACTTTCAGTTGTCATTTATTGTGCTGTAAACTGTACTATAATTGTTGTTGAATATTTGGATTTGCAGATGTATCTACCTACTGTAAATCTTGCCATCAGTGTGGAGCCCACTACCGGTACCAGGAGTGGAAAGATGGTCTACACAACTTTAATGACCGGATACTACTTTCTCTTTCTTTATGTCTAACCATACGGAACATGCTACAGGTAAGTTTTGATATAACTTTATCGAAGTATGATCTATGAATGAATCATTTTTATTGAGTAAATGTACAACTGAATTTTACACCACGTTTTTTGATCTGTATGTTTCTCCCTTAGGTCCATACTGCAGTGAGCAGAGTGGTAGAGTTTTTAGAACTGACTACAGGTGAAAAATTCCCCTCTGCTGATACAGTTCTTAATGGGTATCTTCATTTTGAGGCACTTACAGAACATGATTACCAGTACTCTTGTGTGACCTGTGGTGATCATCCGCCAGTGGTCATCATGGACCTACGTAAGAAGGGAGCTTTCCATTTGTCAAGTAAGAATGCTTTTGTGGAATAGACTGATTTAGATGTTAATTACAGACCAGATTTGACTCTCAGATTTGACTTTTTTTGCAATGTTTTCTCATTTTTTTTAATCAGTAAGTGACCTTACACATCCTCCAGAGGACTTCAATGGAGAGGTTGATATGGAACGTTTTTGGGAGGCACTTTCAATGGAAAGGATTGGTCGAGGATTTGTAACAAGTAATGCAAGAAAACATTAACAAGCAATTAGTAAATGTTACGCCTTTATCAATGACTGCATGATTGTGCAAAGAACATATTTACGTCTCAGTATGTCATTTTATTTCCAATCTGAGATGTATTGACATTTCTTGTGTTCTGATGTTTCCAAAGGTCACCTAAACAATCCATTTGCAGTTCCACCAACTTTCCTCTTTTGGGCTCCGTGGATAGGCAAAAAGACTTAAGCTCAAACCACATCCTTAACACAGAATTTGAAAAAGTCCGTCCACCAAAATCAGCTGAGATCCGTGAAATAACAGTCTCAGAAGACCGACTGAGAGAGGAACTGTACAAGCAGAAGGTAAAAAAAATATTTATTATATTTTTCTTTTTGGAGTGATTTACATGCCATTATTTTCCATGAAAACATGCAGCTCCTCACACGTTTGGTATTTTATTTGATAGGTTCAAGTGGTTAGGACATTATGTAGGGAGTGTGGATTGGATTCCTCTGGATCGTGCACTGACCTTCTCCTGAGATTGCCCAAAGAAAGAAAGACAACAAGGTTTTTCAAAAGATTTGGGCTGCCTCCGGTAAGTTAAATTTCACATAGTGTATGTGGGAGCTGCTGTTATTGGTGAGGTTTTGCCCAGGGTGGAGTAACTTCCAAAAATTTCACATTTGGATTATCTGAAATGTGATTTAATGTTGATTCATCCTATGTGAGAATGAAAATATTTTAGTAGGACAAACAGAAGTTTTTTTTATAATCTCTTTCATTTCTCACTTTTTTCGTCTCAGGTGGTTGGGCTGTGATTATGTGCCCGTGCGCTATTGTTTACACTATAAAATGTAACATTAGAGCGGAAAGCCCACGTGACTTCGCAGACATCCTGTTGTCCTGGAAACATATGCCAAATTGCCAGTTGTTATATATGACTTTGCACGTGGACTGGCTACACACATGAATCTCCGAGAACCAGAAAGGTTGCCCTTCAAACCATTTGAAGGACGGTTAAGGGCCCCAACTCCAGACAACATAGCACAAGCCAAAAATGGTAAACTGAAGGTGTCACTACCTTGGCTTAACTGCAAGAAACTGGTACCAGACTGTGATGGCCATCCCGTAACCGGTTCAGCAGAGCATTATGCTCTGTATGACCGATTCCGTGAGGATAATACAAAAGATGCCCTACGGAAGACTGGCCTGGTCCCACAACTGGCTGGAAAAGTCAACAGTCAAGTAGCTGAACAACTGTTTGCAAGAATGAAAAAAAACAATTACTTCTTAAACATGACATTACCATCAACTCATCTGTTTCTCATGAGAAATATGATCCACCATTACAACATTCACAAAAACAAACAACGAATGGACAACATAAAAAAGGCTTTTGAAGCTGAGGTAGCAATGAACAGCTACAGCCAGGCAGTGTTAGGTAAAATTTAAAATACATGTTTGCTATGCAGTTCTATTATAAGCACATTGTTACTGTATTGTTGTTAAAATATTTATTTATGCTTTTAGGAAATCCACTGTCCTCACAGATGTGCACAAATAGTCCATTGGATACTGATCTACTAAGTGGTGAGTAATGGCTGCAGAGGGTGGGGGGGCTGGGGCGGGGGGACTCACTGTGATCTTGTCATGTTCTTAATTTTAGTTTTCTATATGGCAGGAGGTTAATGGCACATCGGGATCAGAAACCTCTTTCACTGGATGGTTTAGCTTTTTTAAACTGCTCCTCTTTATTGTGTTTCTGTTTTAGTTACAGTGAAAGTAGTGCCCCCGACAGTGGCGCCGGCCCCCCGCGTGCCCCCTACAGTGGCACTGGCCCCCTGCGTGCCCCAGACAGCGCCGCTGGCCCTCTGTGTGTCCCCGACAGCACCGCCGGCCCTCTGTGTGCCCCCGACAGCGCTGCTGGCCCTCTGTGTGCCCCCGACAGCGCCGCCAGCCCTCTGTGTGCCCCCGACAGCGCCGCCAGCCCTCGGTGTGCCCCCTACAGCAGTGCCGGCCCTTGGCTATTTAGAAACAATTAAGCCCTGGGAAAAAGGTTGGAATCCTGTCCAGGAGCAACTGGTAAGTTATTTAGTACAATTATTAATCTTTTGTCATGGCACACACTTATTATCTGATTTAATGACTGTTATTTGCAGCTCAATTACGTGCTGGACACTGGACGACCAGGAGCAGGAATAATTGTGAAAGAAGGGCCCATGTGTCTCACACGAGAAGAATTTTGGAGCTTGGGGTTACTGAGAGACATGGATTCTCACGTGAGTAGTGGGAATTTGGTAAAGAGGAAAAAGGGAAAAGCAATGTTGTATTTGCTTTCATGTTTGTTTACTAATGAGTTTTGATTGATTTGTTTCCTGCAGATTGGGAATGCCTGCATGAAACTGATCAGTGAAGCAGCTCAGCGGCTTGTATGTAATGTATATAAAATTCTAAAGCCTAAATTGAACTGAATGTAGCTGTTACTCTTTTCTGTTATACTTTTGTCTTCTTTCAAAGTTCTTTTTTTCTGTAGGGCAAAGACATTTATATAGAAGACATACATGTTGTCCCTACATGGAAACATGGACATAGTAACACAGTTTCCAATTTTCCAGTGAGTGTTTTTAAAATAACCAAATTTGTATGTGGTCAAAATCTAGATCTGTATAATGACACATTGTTTATTCATTAATTACAGGAGGATATTGACGTCTTTGTCTTTCCAGCATGGACCAGTGCAAACGGGCCAGAGCACTTTGTTCTATGCGTAAGGGAATGTTACTCCTAACGAAAAATAGATGAATGTAATTCATCTGTGTTCTAACAGAGTGAACTCCATTTCTACTCCCTGTGCTAATGAGTATGGAATTCTTGTGCATCTCTTCACCCATTACCACATTATAGATCATGAAGCCACGACTGAGAGAGCTGATGTGTTTAGACTCCCTGTACACAATGCAGGAGTCTGGGTTTGGTGATGGTGAGTATAGAGCCATATTTAGGTCCACAGATGTTTGACATTTTTACATACCAAATTACATTTTGGCTACGTTCCTACAACCTTTACTGGTATGTTTTGGCTACGTTCCTATAGCCTTTACTGGTATGTTTTGGCTACGTTCCTATAGCCTTTACTGGTATGTTTTGGCTACATTCCTATAGCCTTTACTGGTATGTTTTGGCTACGTTCCTATAACCTTTACTGGTATGTTTTGGCTACATTCCTATAGCCTTTACTGGTATGTTTTGGCTACATTCCTATAGCCTTTACTGGTATGTTTTGGCTACGTTCCTATAACCTTTACTGGTATGTTTTGGCTACATTCCTATAGCCTTTACTGGTATGTTTTGGCTACGTTCCTACAACCTTTACTGGTATGTTTTGGCTACATTCCTATAGCCTTTTTTGGTATGTTTTGGCTACGTTCCTATAGCCTTTACTGGTATGTTTTGGCTACATTCCTATAGCCTTTTTTGGTGTGTTTTGGCTACGTTCCTATAGCCTTTACTGGTATGTTTTGGCTACGTTCCTATAGCCTTTACTGGTATGTTTTGGACATGTTACTATTGTCTTGTCTCTGTGGTTGTTATATCTGTTTCAAATTATTTTTATTATCTCTGATTTCATCTTTTCTCTGATTTTAGGAGAATTTTCATCTCTTTTAAACATCTGTTGATGTCACTGCTCCAAGCCAGTCCCACAAAGAAGAACTTCTAATGTGAAAACTAGGCTAAATTTTGACAGATATCTGGCAGCCACTGCAGACTTATGTACAATAGTACAAAAGAACAGTTTCATTATTAATCCTAAATAATTAAAAAAAAACATTCTACAGAGATATTGCTCAGCAAATCGATCCTGGGAGCTGGACAGAGAAGACTGGACATGATGTTGTGGTGAATAATTAATGCATAATTACCTAAGGAAATATTATTGTTCCTGGTACTCCACTTCACATTGGAATTAATCATATAATGGACAAAAACAGCAGCTTTTATCTGTGGGTCATGTTTGTTTGTTTGTTTGTTTGTTTACTTATTTGCTTACATTTTAGGGCTTACCACGCCAAATCTGTGGAAATGACTGTGGCATTTTTGTGCTTATGGTAAGGTCTCAGTTGTTTTGGTAAGTCTGTACAGGCCTCTCTCAGCATGGTAAATAAAATGCTTTGTTTTTCATCTTCTCTGTTCCAGTATACCCTTTCCATTATATCAGGCATGGAGTTTGAATTCCAGGAGGTTAGTTTATTTTAAAAACAACCAAAGAGGAAAATGATTACTTAAAATGTTGTTTATTTTGCAACAAACTATTCAACTTGAAGAGAACGAATACATTGTGCACTACAGATTCTCCTTGTAATTCTCCTTCTTTCAGATGGACATGCCTTTGATTCGAAAGTGGTGGTGTCTTCTACTCATGGAACGCTTCAAAATAGAAGGGTACGATGGCTCTAAACAATGTGTATATGTTTGTTTTGTTATCATTTTGTTTTAAGGGTCACTTGTACATGATCTCAAACTTTAAAAAACATAAGTAGAACATCTGTTGACCATAAGTAATAAAAGAGAAAACTCTTGATGGCAGACCCACCAGTGCTTCAGCTTTTTCCTATGCAATATTTTAAGATGTTGTTGTTGTTGTTTGAAAGCCATGGCCAAAGGTTTGCTTTCTGGACGGATGAGGCCAGAAAATTGCTCCAGGGAACCCTTCAGCCAGTATACCGAGTTGCAAGACAGCACCAGTCCACATGCAGGCTGTCATTGACCGCACTGCAGATGAAAAGAGACTGGTGGACTTCACTGTGCAATCAGAGGGAGCTGAGCAGCGTTTGTCGGTACCTGATGTTAAGATTTTCTCATCTCATTATAGACAGATTCACCTGGACCTTTGCTAGAAATATTAACAAAAACCTATCATTTAATTATGTGGCTCATTTATTGTACCTTTAATTTAGAATCTATGTATTTAATGTAACTGACATTTACTATCAGTTGTTCAGTAACTAACAACTACCACACAATCAACTGAAACAATCAATTGCCACGAAATAATAGTTTGTATAACTTGATTTGCCTACAGGGTGTGCTCAACGGGAAGCCTTCAGAGTGGATTCCTCTTAAGCCCTCTTCCCAGGTGCCTGTCTACCTCGACTGTGAGGAACAACAGGACACCCTTTTTTCCTATCTGAAGTCATTACTGCATAGAACACCAACACAACTAAGCTTCACGGATGAAGTGCAGTTCATCTTTGGTGTTCTGTTTCCAGAGGTAAGCTCAACCATGTAATGTATTTGTGATTGTTTCTGCTCCTGCACTTTCAAAATCTAGCCTATATAAACAGTATATCTACCATGGTGCTACGTGTTTACAGACCTATGTATAATGACTTGCTGTTCTGTATTCTGCATTGGTACAACAGTATATT
Organism: Colossoma macropomum; assembly: GCF_904425465.1. Taxonomy (NCBI): domain Eukaryota; kingdom Metazoa; phylum Chordata; class Actinopteri; order Characiformes; family Serrasalmidae; genus Colossoma; species Colossoma macropomum. Next base: position 59,301 of record NW_023496047.1, read on the forward strand.
TAAAAATGATAATTTTTCCTTTGGTAGGCCATCATATATGGCCTAGCTGTGTTGAAAAATCTATCCTGGCAGCAGGCCAAGCAGGTCTTCCTCTGTGGTCCAGTTCATCACCACAGGTAAGAGTAAAGAATGTAATTGTTTTTACATAATGCCATAAAATATTGGTCACTGCCTGGTGGTGGTGGTAACATCAATTAATGTACCATTTTACCATTGTTACAGATATTTCTGTTAAGCGAGCAGTAATTATGTTGTCTTTTTACTATTTCAGTGAAGTGGAGGAATTCAACAGACTGACAGACAAACAACAGAAGAAAGAAGGGAGACCATTCAATTGGTAGGTAGTGATGTAACCTAATTCACAAAGTGGGGTTTGAAGAGCGCTGTGATTGGTCGAGCTCCGCTTTAGCCCCGCCCACCTCCACCATTCTGCAGCGGCAATGCTGCACGAGAGGAGCGTCTCACCGAAACCGAAAGCAGGGAGTTTCCTCACCAAGCAGCGGCGCCATTTTGTGGAGGAGAGAGGAGCGGAGCTGCGCTGAGTTCCTGATCTGAGTCTCTAACGGACAATAAAACTGAGGAAAGAGTCAGAACTACAGGAGGCACTGAGTCAGAAGGAGAGCCGGAGGACTCCTGCTGAGGCAGAGCTCTGTGTGTGGACAGTGTCCAATAAACCTGCGTCATAATTTAAAACTACACACTGCGCTCCAGAGTCCTGAGCAGAACAGGGCTGAATCTCTAACAGCTCCCTGACTCCTTCAGCCAATCAGTGAATAATATGTCTAATATATTTAATAGTATGGTTAACAAATGACCGTTTGGGATTTAGTATAACACACAGTTTCAGCTATGAAAAAACTCAAACTCCTAGATCCCCCCATCATCACGTGACACAGACGAAGCTAAACTGGATCAGACCAGTTTGTGTTTGTATGTGTAGTGAAAATGATAATGGTAATGATAATTGATTAGTGGATCAATACATTATACGTATGATAAAGGCTCTCGTTTGGAGGGTTGTGCCCGTCCAGCCATGACTGCTGTTTTGAAAACTTCTTTGAAATGACTCTAAATCTATTCATTTTTATTTTTTATCCCATTTGTCGTGATTTCCAAAGGGTTTTGTCGTCCTGTTCAAAACTGCAAAGCATTTCAAATTTTTTCAACAAACTTTGTCTGATGTCCATTTTATGAAATATCATGTGGTGTGACCATCAAGAAACGACCACTTTGGGACGTTTATGTTAAAACCATCTCAAAAGCAGGAGATTGCGTCATATAGCAGTTTGCCAAGGACCCATGGAAGCAGCAAGCAGACTTGTACGTCTCTCTGAAATTTGGGAAAAAATAACCTTTTTAACGGCCGGCATGTCGCTGCCACTTTTGTACATCATGTGGTATGACCTCAAAAAAGAATGGATATTAAATTATTTCTACAAATATATATTTTCATTATAGATTTCATAGTTACCTTTTGTGGAAAGCTAGCTTATTTTCTCTCTGTGGCCAATTCTGTGCTGGTAAACTTTTACTGAACTTGAAAATATCATGTGGTGCGACCAAATATCATGTGGTGCGACCACTGCAGAGTGTTTTCTATAATAGATATAATTTTAGTGTTTTTGGAATCTATTTTTAATGCAATTTGAGTATTTTTTTCTGATATTTTGGAAACAGTTTATGTTTAATATTTGTACAACATAATGAGAAAAGTGCAGAAAATAAAGCACATGTAATTTCACTTAACTTTTATTTATATATCTATTACTGTTTTAATATACTTTACCAGATACCATTGTAAATATCTTTCACCATAGGCAGTGTGTTAATTCTGACTCTGTAGGAAGTAGAGTATCTTGCTAGGAAAAAAAATGAATTTCATTTTTTTTTTTAATTTTTAAAAATAAAAATTGCTCTTGTGTATTTTTTCATTACCTGGAGGAAATGCATTTTTTGTTAACATTGCATCTGCTATCATCTATCATTAGTCCAAAATGAAAATAAACTATACAACGCAGATTTATGGCATGGTGCTGTGTTACATTACTGTTTTAGCTACACTGTAAAAAGTTTCTTCAGTTCTACCTAAAACATTAATTTGTGGTAACAATAGAATACAATAGAGCTGTACTCAGAACAATAGAGCTGTACTCAACTGTACAATTTACTTTGATTAAAAAAACATTCATTCAAAGTAATTGTTTAGTTAGTAAAAATGTGTTAATTTACTTGTTACCACATGAAGTATTTTTACTGTGAATCTTTTTTACTGTGTACCAGAGAAAAAAATGTAAGGAAAGTTTCCATAGGTAAACATAATATAATATAATATAATACTTATTTTTTGTATTTTAAAATTGGCCTATTGAAAATCCTTATACGTCATTGACCCATATATACAGTAAAGTACATGCAGCAGCTTACAGTACACATAAATATAAAGCTGGTAAACGTCTTTATTTGAGGATGGTATAATTATAGGTGTTGAACTTTGGTACAGTTGGCGCTGGGTGTGATGCTCAGATCTTTCTCCCATTGTGCATCTGGAAGTTGTGACGTTAAGACAGTGTAGTTTAATTGTTTAGAAAAGTTTGTGAGGGGATTTTAAAATGGTACCTTTAAACATTTCTTCTGCTGTGTGAGGCGGTTCTGAATCATGTTACTAAATTATGATATATATTAAGTTATTAACATTAAACTATTTTAAATGTACAGTGTGGATGATGGCAGATGGCAGATTTTAGTTGTAGGTACTGAAGAAAAGTTTCCACAGTCCCAGTTCTGTAGGTCTGGACTGATTCCTCTAGACGTGGTTTGTTTAATGTCTAATGTTTAATGAGATGCTTTTATTTTTCCTTTTAGGGATTTTTTATTGTGCAGACAGGCTGGTTTGTTCCACAGTGGAGTGTGTTTCCATATCAGCGCTGTTGAGTTGGTGATTTTGAGAACTTTCCATAAATCTGTTGTGGCTGTGGCTGCTGTTTGGGTTTTTAAGTAGTCCACCGGGCCCTGATGGCAGCTGCCAGAGCTGGCAGGAAGGCAGGGCCTGAGCTCCGAGCAGGGACGAAGCCCGGCGGGGGAGAGGAACACGGTGAGTGAGAGGGGGCGGCGCCCAGGAGGCGGGGCTCGGGGCTTGCAGCTCGTCCGTCTGGATTGAATGTGAGGCTAATTAACATGGCCTCACTGCCGGGACTGGAGGCGGTGCCCAGGAGGCGGGGCTCAGGACTCACGCGCCATCCACCTCTCACTCGCCGTGTTCCTATGCTGGATCAGAAATGTGTATTTCTTGACCCTGTGATTGGTCAGTTTCACTCCAGGAGTTACGCTGATCGCTGGGCTGTATCCATTTTTAAATAACTGTGTGTCACAAAAACAACTGTAAAAATTGGGGATCTAAACCACCTCGCAGTGTTATTCTTCATAGTGTGGACAGCTGGATTCTGTTTTTCATAGACATTAGTCATAACCATATAGAGATAATTGAACTGGGTAGATTGGAATAATTGGATTGGGATATTTAGGTTAATAAATTAGGTTTTTGTAATTCAGATATTTATTGCTTTTTACTGTTCAGGCTTAGAAAAATGTGAAATTAAAGGTAGTTTATTTTTGTAGTTTAGTTCTTTTGATGATTTCTGATCTGTTCATAAGAGGGTCATATTCACCCATGATTTAGATCATCCTGTACTGATTTGAGGAGAGGATTGTGGTTTAATTATACAACCCCATTTCCAAAAAAGTTGGGACGTTGTGCAGAATGTAAATAAAAATAGGATGCAATGATGTGCAAATCATGTGAACCATATTTTTAAAGGAAAATACTACAAAGACAACAAATCAAATGTTGAAACTGAGAAATTTTATTGCTTTTTGAAAAATATGAGCCCTTTTTGAATTTGATGCCAACAACACGTTCCAAAAAAGTTTCATCAGCTCTTCTTTTAACATTAACATTCTTTTAATTTACATGCGAGGTTTGATTATTTAACAGTATTTTACAGTTATTATGAAATACAGTAAGAAACTGTGGTAAATCCACAGTAAATTTACAGCAGTTCAGCTGTTTGTTTATTTATCCCGTTTATCATGTTTGGTGAGATTTAGCTGAAAAAGGTGCCTCCATGAGCCGATTCACATCTGATAACATTTTCAGTCCAAACCCCGGATACTGTTACATGGATTATGCAGCAATCTGTGTTCAAACAACCACACAGGCCTACAGTCACCTACACAGCACAGACTGGTGTAAGAATCTCTCAGTGGGCAGCGTTTAGTTTATTTGATCTGGTTTGAAGTTTTTCTCCTGATGTGTGAAATTATTAAGCTGAATAAATAAATCTAACAGTTACAGCAGATTTCCTACAGACATCAGGAGGAGAGAGCAGAGGGAGAGAACAGGGAGAAGAGTGAGAGGATCTGGTACTGAGGGAGAGAATGAGCAGCTGAACAGAGTCTGAGAGCTGTAGAAGTAGATTTTCACTGAATCAGTTTATTGATAATCAGAATGTCTACTGTGTGTCTGGGATTCATCATAAGGTGTTTATAGACATTTCCAATCCAAAGTCCAGCTGAACTCATTCTGAGTAGCTATAGAGAGGATAAGCAGTGTGGTGTGAAGCGTTAGGTTAGTGTGAATAGCATTAGCTTAGCCTTTAGCGTGGTGAGATTTATGGGCTTGGCTGTCACTCATAATGGAGTCGTGTCATCTTGGTGTCACGTGTGCCACTGGACTCAGCTTAGCACAGTTTTGGGCGACGGTGTTTTAACTGTTCTTAGACACACAGACACACACACAGACACACGCACACACACAGACACACGCACACACACAGACACACACACAGACACACGCACACACACAGACACACGCACACACACAGACACACACACAGACACAGACACACACACACACACACACATACATACACACACACACACAGACACACAGACACACACACACACACACACACACAGACACACACACACACACACAGACACACAGACACACACACACACACACACAGACACACACAGAAACACACACAGATTTTCTAAACCGCTTATCCTTCTGGGTCGTGAGGGATGCTGGAGCCTATCCCAGCAGTCACTGGGTGGTAGGCAGGACTGGACAGGTCGCCGGTCCATGCTGGATCTACATTTCTAATTTAACTCTGTGCAGTGTATCTAATAAAATGTGGTAACGTGTTACAGGTGTTGTGTAGGTTTAATCTAAGACAAACAACATCCGTCCAAATCCTAATATCTCATCACACTGATGAAGGAACTGCAACCAAATGTATCCACGTCCTGTTCCTCCCTGAGTTTCTGTTCAGATCTAAGTTTGGCTGAAGTTGATTATTTGCCTTTGAGATAAAAGACCAGCACTAAACCGTTTACTGCCTTGTGCTGTGTGAGCACTCGCATCATAGCCTGTCAATCAGAGGGTCTTTATCACAGAACGCAGCCCTCTCTCTCTCTCCTCTCTCTCTCTCTCTCTCTCTCTCTCTCTCTCTCTCTCTCTCTAACCCCTCCTCTCCCTTCCTCTCACGCACTCTCTCTTTTCTCTCCATCGGGCCCCTCTATTGTTCCTCTCTCTCTGTCTCAGTATATATGTGTATATATACATATGTATCTTCATCTCACTCTCTGTCTCACTCTCTCTCTCTCTGTCTCTCTCTTTCTCCCCCGGAAGTCCAGGCCACACAGCGCCCTTCCTGCTCCTCCTTCCTCTTTAAGGCGCTTAGTGAGTTCTGAAGTTCTGGTTTCTCCACCCAAACCGGGCTCTGTTAGTCCAGTATGGAGCTGTCCGCCCTGCTGGACCCCGAATGCCCGTTTATCAGACCCGTTATTCCCTGTCTGGGTCAGTAGTCCGTGTTTCTCCACCCAAACCGGGCTCTGTTAGTCCAGTATGGAGCTGTCCGCCCTGCTGGACCCCGAATGACCGTTTATCAGACCCGTTATTCCCTGTCTGGGTCAGTAGTCCGTGTTCAGCTCCGTAGCGCTCTCTGTGCGGAGCGGAGAGCCGTTAGAGGTTCAGCCGCTACTTTTGCGGTAGTTCAGTTTGATAAAGAGCGCTGTGATTGGTCGAGCTCCACATTAGCCCCGCCCACCTCCGCCATTCTACAGCCGCAGCTCACCGAAACCGAAAGCAGAGCGTTTCCTCACCGAGCAGCGGCGCCATTTTGTGGAGGAGAGAGGAGCGGAGCTGCGCTGAGTTCCTGATCTGAGTCTCTAACGGACAATAAAACTGAGGAAAGAGTCAGAACTACAGGAGGCACTGAGTCAGAAGGAGAGCCGGAGGACTCCTGCTGAGGCAGAGCTTCACCGGAGAGAGCAGTGAGTAACGATACGACTCTAACTGTAATAACTGGACCGGTCCGAGCTCAGCAGCAGCACCGCGAGCCGAACCCCCGCCCGCTGAGTCTGAGACTCTGAGTTCATTTAGTCCTGCATCTCTGTGGTACCGGGCTGAGACACTCAGAACCGGGACGGAGAAGAGGAGCGGTTTCGCTTAGAACGGGTTCACTTTATGGTTCCGGGGAAGTTGCCTGTCTGGGTGCGGTCACGTTATTTTTCCCACCCGTATTCCGGCAGAGCCCGCATCCTGCGCTGTGATTGGCTTGTGGAGTCTTGTCTGCGCTGTGATTGGCTAGTAGAGTCCTGTCTGCGCTGTCATTGGCTCGTGGGCCAAACTGTGGGCCTTATACAATCCTAACAGATAAAGCCAGACATAAACTGCAGTTTTAGAAATCCTGATCTTTGGTTATTCACTGTATGTTTAGATCATAATTTACAGACAAAGCCTGTAATTTATACACTCACTCTGTCTGACATGCTGTGATGAGTGTGGGGGTCACACTGCGTGTTTAACAGCCCCTACAGACAGATCTGTGTGTGGACGGTGTCCAATAAATCTGCGTCATAATTTAAAACTACACACTGCGCTCCAGAGTCCTGAGCAGAACGTGGCTGAATCTCTAACAGCTCTCTGCTCTCTACATACTGCACTCTGTAGGAATGAAACACCGACTCCTTCAGCCAATCAGTGCATAGTATGTCTGATATATTAAATGATATATTATGGGGTTCAGCCACATGTGCACAGTTCAAACACTGAACAAAAGTGCACTGCTTATTTCATTACTTACAGTATATAGGAAGAATGGAGCGGTTTGAGATTCAGTCGTTATGAAAACTGAGCTGCAGCAGCTTGGCTGATCTGAGCCACACTGAGCACTGAACCTAAAATCAGGCGTTTATGTACAGAAACATTCTCTCTGTGGGTCTGTTTTACACACACAAATAAAAAACACTGTATTAATGTTTAAACCCCACAATTCTGTTCAGTCAGACAGAGTAAAGTCAGCATAAACAGACTGTAGAGGCAAATACTGACTTCTCTGCCCCAGTTTGTGTGAGTTCACCTGTGTGGTGCAGTGGTGTGCTGATTATCTTTGTGTGTGTTTTTTGTTGGGAGGGAGCACAAAATAAACGATATGGCAGAGAAAGAGAGAGGGAGAGAGAGAGAGAGAGAGAGAGAGAGAGAGTATAACACACATATTGAGTTAAAGCTATGAAAAACAGCTCCCAGATCCCCCCGTCATCACGTGACACAGACAAAGCTAAACTGGATCAGACCTGTTTGTGTTTAATGTGTAGTGGAAATGGAAACTGAGGATAAATATGTGGTTGAGAAACACTGATAATTGATCAGTGGATCAATACATATACGTATGATAAAGGCTCTCGTTTGGAAGGCGAAGTCAACATCGTCTTGACTTCAGCAGCAGAACTTGCCCAGAAATCACCATGACCTGACACATTTCCCTTTATAAAACTGAAAATACTGTCAGACACAGCTGTTTACAAACCATAAACTACTTTAAGATGCTTAATATTAAAACATAACAGCTGATTTGCTGATACACGACTGCTGCACAGTCTTACTCTGCGCTACAGCTAACAATAGCAAAAATAGAGGTACTGCGCTGTGACTCTGCACCACGTTTATAACCTGACAAAGCTTTTTTTACTTTTTAATTTTTATAAAACCCACATCCCCACATCCCCCCAATCTCTGTGAGACTACTTTATAATTCTAATAATCAGGAGTTCAGTATTTGTGTGTACATATACAGTAAAGTACATGCAGCAGCTTACAGCACACATAAATATAAAGCTGGTAAACGTGTTTATTTGAGGATGGTATAATTATAGGTGTTGAACTTTGGTACAGTTGGCGCTGGGTGTGATGCTCAGATCTGTCTCCCATTGTGCATCTGGAAGTTGTGATGTTAAGACAGTGTAGTTTAATTGTTTAGAAAAGTTTGTGAGGGAGATTTTAAAATGGTACCTTTAAACATTTCTTCTGCTGTGTGAGGTGGTTCTGAATCATGTTACTAAATTATGATATATATGAAGTTATTAACATTAAACTATTTTAAATGTACAGTGTGGATGATGGCAGATGGCAGATTTTAGTTGTAGGTACTGAAGAAAAGTTTCCACAGTCCCAGTTCTGTAGGTCTGGACTGATTCCTCTAGACGTGGTTTGTTTAATGTCTAATGTTTAATGAGATGCTTTTGTTTTTCCTTTTAGGGATTTTTTATTGTGCAGACAGTCTGGTTTGTTCCACAGTGGAGTGTGTTTCCATATCAGCGCTGTTGAGTTGGTGATTTTGAGAACTTTCCATAAATCTGTTGTGGGTGTGGCTGCTGTTTGGGTTTTTAAGTAGGTGTGTGTGGCGTGCGCCCGTCCACCGGGCCCCGATGGCAGCTGCCAGAGCCGGCAGGAAGGCGCCGCCCCCTGCTCACAGCTCGTCCGTCTGGATTGAACGTGAGGCTAATTAACATGGCCTCACTGCGGGACTGGAGGTTCCTATGCTAGATCAGAAATGTGTATTTCTTGACCCTGTGATTGGTCAGTTTCACTCCAGGAGTTACGCTGATCGCTGGGCTGTATCCATTTTTAAATAACTGTGTGTCACAAAAATAACTGTAAAAATTGGGGATCTAAACCACCTCGCAGTGTTATTCTTCATAGTGTGGACAGCTGGATTCTGTTTTTCATAGAAATTAGTCATGACCATATAGAGATAATTGAACCAGGTAGATTGGAATAATTGGATTGGGATATTTAGGTTAATAAATTAGGTTTTTGTAATTCAGATATTTATTGCTTTTTTACTGTTCAGGCTTAGAAAAATGTGAAATTAAAGGTAGTTTATTTTTGGTAGTTTAGTCCTTTTGATGATTTCTGATCTGTTCATAAGAGGGTCATATTCACCCATGATTTAGATCATCCTGTACTGATTTGAGGAGAGGATTGTGGTTTAAATATACATTTCCAAAATAGTTGGGATGCTGTGCAGAATGTAAATAAAAATAGGATGCAATGATGTGCAAATCATGTGAACCATATTTTTAAAGGAAAATACTACAAAGACAACAAATCAAATGTTGAAACTGAGAAATTTTATTGTTTTTTGAAAAAATATATGCCCATTTTGAATGTTGCAAAAAAGTGGTGACGGGGGCCTGTTTACCACTGTGTTTCATCACCTGTTCTTTATCAACACTCTGTAAGCGTTGGGGAACTGAGGAGACACTGCTGTAGATTAGAAACTGAAATGTTTTTCCATTGTTTTTTGATGGGTCAGTGACGTATAAGGATTTTCAACAAGCCAGTTTTAAAATACAAAAAATATGTCTATTGCAGTTGTTCAAACACTGAGAACGTTGCGAATCCATAAATTCATATTAAAATTTTAGTATGTTTTTCAAACATACTGTATCAGGGATTAACATTTCAGCCACAGATTTTTAATTTTTAAAGATATTTTATTTAAAATTTAAGACAGTTATTGCTATTATACGTTGAGGAGTCGCTGCAAATGACACGAAGACCTCATATAATTAAAATCTATTTAAAAAGATCAATAAACATGCTACCTCTGCAGATAGCAGCACATATTGGTCTGCTGGCTTGATAAGGTCGGCACCCCGCTGACTGTTTGCCACTACTGGTCCACCCTCAGACCACCAAGATTACTGTCCTGCATACAAGATCTAAATAGTTTTTAATCTCCTCAAACAGATTTGAAAAGCACAGAGTCTTTTATTTTGGAAAATAAGACAATTACTCTAAATAACTGAGATGAAAAACAATGACTGTCTTAAATGAAATGATTTTGTTGACAAATGCTGTTGCTGACACTGCGCTAAATTCTTGATTAAAATAATTCTCTATTTTAACAAATCTACAAATATTAATGAAAGAAAAAATGAAGTGTGTAAAAAGTGTGTAAACTGGACTGTGAGTGAAAAAGAGCAACAATAAGTGGTGTTTTGTCTAGTGGCAAGTGGGCCGCCCAGAAAACGCTGAGCAAACAGCCATGGGCCGCCAGCTTTGCCATCAGTGGGCCAACAGTGGTCCGCTATCCTGTTGCTGTCTGTGCTGCTGGTTAAATGCTGTATTATTTCTTGCAGTGGTTAAAATGACCCCACACCGTTTCTCCTGTGCACTTTTTGAGTGATTTTCATGTATTTTGAGTTTTTAACGTTTTTTTGGCTGGAAACTACAGAAGAAATATGGCAACCCTGATTTCAGCTGTTTTTCAGCCTCTACTCTAAAGCTCAGCAGGTTAAACTGAACCTCCACACGCTGCAGCCGTGCCATGCGTTTAAATGAGGAGCTCTTACTGTGGGGATTCCCACCCTGATGTGCAGGGGCCTCGCGCATGCGCGTCCCGTCACTCGCTCACTTTCGTAAAAACATTTCTAAAGTCGTATATGCATCATCTGCTCGTCGGCTATGCGATTTAAAGTGGCAGCGTCATCATCATCTCCGCCTCATCGCTGCGGCGTTAAAACAGCCTCAGTTCTGATTGGACGGACGGAGGAAGGAGAACCGGCTTTTTCAGATTCCTGCTCTGTTTATGATCAGATTCCTGCTGTATTTATTATCAGATTCCTGCTCTGTTTATGATCAGATTCCTGCTCTGTTTATTATCAGATTCCTGCTCTGTTTATTCAGATGCAGTACACTGTAATCTCAAAGCTGCGAGCTGTTTTTCCACGTAGCTTTACTCACAGTTTTATTCCATTTATATGTGCTGATATGTTTAGTCCAGCTGCAGTTAGTTTAATTAAACTTACACACGGTTTCTTATTCAGCATTGAAAATAAACAACCCCCCTTTAAATGTATTTTTCCGTAATTAATTTTTATTTATAAATTAATTTTTACGTTGTGCATTAAAAATTTGATATGAGTGATAAAAATCAGTCATCAGGTTTGATCATGTAGCAGTAGGCTCTGTGCACTGGTTTAATGTAATAAACACCAAATTCTGGCAGACGCACAGCTTCATACTGTTCAGCAATGAAAAAAACACAGGAGCTCCTATGAATAACAGCCGGTCTAATTTGACCAACAATAAGGCCGTCATCGTTCTGAGTTATCACAACAAGCATTTTACTCCTGTACTCAGGCCCTTTTACTGACACAGCATGGGTAACCACAGTGTGTAGAGGATCAAAGCTGTAATGAGCAACTGAGTGTCTGATGTTATCACTGTAGTCTTTCAAGACAAACTCTGTGCATCTTTCCACCACAACATCAGGTGGGAAACGGGGGGCCAGCACCTAGAAAAGCTTGCGAAAGTTGATGTCTCTGCCAAGGTACTGCACAGGTTTTTAAAGTTTTGCAGTTTTCTTGCACATCGCTTGAAGTATGTTTGCTTTCAAACCTTAAAGTCCACAAGTGGATGAGTGGTCCAAAGTGAAAGATGAGTTCAGGATAATGGAGGATATAGTGGTGCTTTGGCTTAAGCGGGTGATCTGGAAAGATTTGTATTCTAAAATCCAAATACTCCCTCTATTAGGACCCCTAAATAGGCTACCTGCCCCCTGGAAATAGCTGGAGCAGCAATAAGGTCCACAATCTCCCTGAGCTGTAAAATTAGCTGCCATACCTCACCGTCAGCTGCGTTTACTATTTTGTCACCCAATTAACACAGGTAACATCCTGAGGAAGCACCAGTTCTGGACTGCATGTCCAGACAGCTTCTCTGCACCTGGGTTCACCTCACAGGGTTTGTTGCTCGCATCACTACCAAGATATTTGAACTGTTATGCAGCCGATTCAAATCAAGATGTGTGAACTGTTTCTCCACTGTGACAAGATGTTTAATGTACAGTGCCAAATCAAAAGAAACAACGCCCTCAAAAAGGTCATGACCAAGGCAGGGAGGTAACCCAGGCTGGCATACATGAAAATATGTCAAATTGCAATATTTGCAATATTTTATTTACAGATATATTTTATAAAATGGCTGGAAAACTGGTGGGCTAATAGGCTAGCTTTTATTCATAACATGTTTTAAACTAAGTTAAATAAATAAAGAATAAGATGACCTCAAATAAACTTCACAAAGGTCTGAAACTTTGCTGCTTGCTAGCTAGCTAGCTAACACTGCTCAAGCTACAGAGCTAGCTTCTTCGCTAAGAAGAGGTTCGAAGCTAAGCCGGTAAACGTAGCAGATCAGCAGCTTATGCACTGGTACACACGGCGGAACATCGGCTTATCCGCCCGTACACACGGCGGAACATCAGCTTATCCGTCTGTACACATGGCGGAACATCGGCTTATCCGCCCGTACACACGGCGGAACATCGGCTTATCCGTCTGTACACATGGCGGAACATCGGCTTATCCGCCCGTACACACGGCGGAACATCGGCTTATCCGTCTGTACACATGGCGGAACATCGGCTTATCCGCCCGTACACACGGCGGAACAACGGCTTATCCGCCCGTACACACGGCAGAACAACGGCTTATCCGCCCGTACACACGGCGGAACAACGGCTTATCCGCCCGTACACACGGCGGAACAACGGCTTATCCGCCCGTACACACGGCGGAACATCGGCTTATCCGTCTGTACACATGGCGGAACATCGGCTTATCCGCCTGTACACACGGCGGAACATCGGCTTATGTTCAAGGTACAGAGCTAGCTTCGAGCTTCTTCGCTAACTTAGTAACTTTCCTAATTCTGACAGTAACAGACCAAATTCTGAAAGTCTGAAATCTTACATGTTTAATAATTATGCAGACAAAACAATACTGGACACTGACAGTATCAGAAGATGAGCGCAATGTTAATAGCTGAACTTCACGACTGCTCTTATCGAAGCTATGCAGCCCAAAGTGTCGGTCGCAGATGAGCTGGCTCGTGTTGACTCCTTTGCGTGAACGATGGAAGTTGGCTCACGTCTGAGAGTTTGTTCATTAATACACACTGCTCGGCAGTCCATGCACTGACTGAGACGGTCTACAGGGCACAGAGACTAGAGGAGAGCGCAAACAGTGGAAAACAAGATGAGCCGAAAAAGTTCTCCAACAGCTGAGCCAAATGATCCGACTCACCCATCACATCAAGCTCAGGAAAAAAAACACGTTTTGTCACTCAAAATGAGTTTCAGCCGTTTGAGCAGTTTCGATAAAAAAGGGTTATCATGAAAACAGAAACAGTGCCTACAGTCATCAGTACGATGTTGACGTATAGTGACTGGACTATAGTGACTGGACTAAGGGACGATGGCGCGTTTCCACAGCTTGACAGAAAATACTGTATTATGCTGATAAATGAACAGTTATCTACTGTTATTGGTTAACTGACCGCATTACTGTTAATTTACATGCGAGTTATGATTATTTAACAGTATTTTACAATTATTATAAAATACAGTAAGGTGGTAAATCCACAGTAAATTTACAGCAATTTAGCTATTTGTTTATTTATCCCGTTTTATTTTATTTATCACGTTTATTTTTATCCCTATTTTAGCTCCAGATGTGGCTCAGTCTGGGGGTGAAATCACTAGCTAATGTTAGCGTAGTAGCTAAGCCCGACTGTCCATTAGCTTTCATCAGATGTTGCTTAGCAACCGCGCTCAGCGCCATTTTCAGAGCGACAGCTTTGGCCAGGTTCTAAGATGCTGCTAAGCTACTGGTTGATGTTCAGAGTGTTAACAAATAGGTTTTGCGTCAGAAACTTGAAAAAGACGTTCTTCTGTAAGGCTTGATTTTGTTTTACTATATATACTGTTACATGGATTATGCAGCAATCTGTGTTCAAACAACCACACGGGCCTACAGTCACCTACACAGCACAGACTGGTGTAAGAATCTCTCAGTGGGCAGCGTTTAGTTTATTTGATCTGGTTTGAAGTTTTTCTCCTGATGTGTGAAATTATTAAGCTGAATAAATAAATCTAACAGTTACAGCAGATTTCCTACAGACATCAGGAGGAGAGAGCAGAGGGAGAGAACAGGGAGAAGAGTGAGAGGATCTGGTACTGAGGGAGAGAATGAGAGCAGCAAAATACGCATGTAAAAGTAGATTTTCACTAAATCGATTTATTGTTAATCAGAATGCTTACATTATGTCTAGGATTCATCATGAGGTCTTTAGATAGACAATTCTGGGCTTCCGGTTTTGACACCAGCAAAGATGGCGGCATAAAGGAGGCTCTCTCGAACCAACATGCGTTAAAAGCCCCATAAAACAAGAATTTTGTACTGAGTAATTTAAAACAGCGAACAAGAAGGGCTAAAGATGGACACTAGGTTAAGGAGCAGGCAGACCACGCAACAAACGGAGATATGCGATGAAGCGAGACGAAGCCGCAGCGGCTCTCTGGAGGATGACCGGGCCGGTGAGAGTTGTACATACGTAGGTGACGACAATGTCGATTTGGCTCTAATTCTTCGAGAATTAAGAGATTTCAGACAAGATAACGAAAACCGGCTCGAGGACATTAAGGGGGAGATTACAAAAACAAACACTAGACTTGCTGAGGTGGAAAGCAGAATTGAGAAAGTGGAAGAAAGAATTCAGAGCACGGAAGACGTTTTAGCAGGAATGCTAAAGCTACAAACGCAATTAGAAGCTAAAGTAACAGATCAAGAGGGCCGCTCTAGACGCGAGAATATCAGAATATATGGGATCCCAGAGGAAGCAGAAAAGGAATCCCCCTCGATGGTATCCTTCGTGGAAGAACTACTACGGCAAAAGTAGTACCCGAAGATGTTAATCTTCAAATTCAAAGAGCTCACCGCTCTCTCGGATTGCAGCCGCCGGCAGGAGCACAGCCGAGATCCATCCTGGTGAAGTTTCTCAGCTTCAGAATGAAGGAAACGGTTCTCCGCTTGGCATAGTAACACAAGGATTTCGTCTGGAGGGGCAAACAACGACTACGCCCGGGCGTTCGGAAAATGCTGAAGGAGAGTGAAATTCGCTTTCAGACCCTGTACCCTGCCAGGCTAAAAGTGAAATATGATAAAAAATATGATATGATAAAAACATACGAAACGGTGGAGGAGGCGACGCAGGACATGTCGAGGAGAGGGCTGCCCGTTTAAATCATAAGACCTCCGGAGACGCTGATGGAACAGCTACGGCAGCTGACTTGGCAAAAAGCTGGCCGACAGTTCAGGGCTCGAACGTCTCGCAGTGGATGTAAAACAGGTTACAGGGATAGACTGAAGCCGTTTAGGCGGGATTCAGCGCTGTGTGGGGCGGAGAAAGAATAGGAATACCAAGGGATTACAGGACGAGGGTTGAGCGAGTCCGTTTCCTTCGAACATTGATTAGACTCAAACAGAAACTCTGTTCTAATCTAGCAGACTGTAAAACAGCGGTATCGGGCTAATAGCGATTAACGGCTAAAAATGGAACTTTCATGCGTCGCCACCAAGGGCCCTCTCTATCGGTTTGGAGAGAGGGGTTTTCCCTTTGAGTCCTTCGTTGGCTCGTGTAAGGTCGCTGATGAGACCTCTGCCTGGGAAGTCATACAGGTTCATTACATTGAAGTTCTCTTTTTTTCTGCTTGCTTTTTTGAAAATGTTAAGGAGGTCTTCATTTGTTTCATCATGTGTTTTAGTTACTACAACAAAGGGAAGCTTACCTACTGCAGATCACAGGATTGTCATTTGAACAGGAAATATGAGAGTAGTTACCTTCAACATTAATGGGTTACTCAATCCAATTAAGAGAGCAAAGATCATGTGTAAATTAAAGAAAGATAAAGTACAGCTGGCGCTTTTGCAAGAAACACATCTCAGCAATAAAGAGCACGCTAAATTAAAGAGAATGGGCTTTGAAAATGTGTTTTCATCTTCTTACAAATCTGGGCACTGGAGAGGAGTGGCGGTACTACTACATAACACACTGAGGTATGAACATATATCTGAGGTAAAGGACAAAGAAGGTAGATTTGTAATGATAACCGGAAAAATAGAAGGAACATTAGTGAACATTTTGAATGTGTGTGCTCCTCCGGGCAGTGGCTGGAATTTTTACAGAGAAATATTTGTCAATGGGAACAAACACGGAGGGGATTTTGATATGCGGAGGGGACATGAATATACGTTTAGATTCAAGATTAGACTGTTCTACAAGGAATCCAGAGCTAAAACAAATGAGTAAAAAGATAACGGTATTGATGGAAGAACTGGGAGTAATAGATGTATGGAGGGTACTGTATCCATCTAGCAGAGACTACACCCATTATTCCTCTCCTCATGATGTCTATTCTAGAATAGATTACTTCTTCATGTACAGCAGAGACTTACACAGAAAAGAGAAGACCAATGGATATCTCTGACCATAGTCCGGTTTATATGTCTCTCCATCTGAACAGAAAGCCACGGTCCACAATTTGGAGATTGAATTCAGGTATACTGAACAACCCCTAAACCAAGGGGCAGTTAAAGACGGAAGTTCAAACACATCTCGAACTGAACGATAATGGTGAGGTGACGCCGTCTGTGCTTTGGAATGCCCTTAAGGCTGTGATGAGGGGTAGGATTATTGCTACTGTTTCCTATATGAAGAAACTTAAACAGCAACAGCTACAACTAAATTAAAGCAATTACAGAATGACTATATTCACAATAAAGATAATAAGGTGAAAGATGAAGTAAAAAATTAAGGAATGAGACAGATATCATATATATATACAATAAAATTCAAAAAAGCTGTTGTTCTTAAAGCAGCGGCACTATGAAGTAGGTGGAAAAGCTATGAAGATTTTATCATACAAATTACAAAAACAACAAGCAGTCAGCAACATTTGTAAGATAAGGAACCCGGAATCTGGAAAAATAGAGCATACTCTTGGAGAAATTCATCAGAGTTTTGAAGCTTTTTCACAAAAAACTATATTCTCAACCACAAACTAATAATGATCTCCAGATAGATGCATTTCTGACCTCTTTGAATCTGTCATCTGTTATGGAGGAACAAAATCAAAATCTGGTAGCTGAAATAACAAAAGAGGAATTGCGAGTAGCAATATATAGACTGAAATATATAGACTATATATATATAGACTGAAAATAAACAAGTCTCCAGGGGGCGGATGGCTTCACTGCTGAGTGGTACAAATCATTTAAAGAGGAACTGACTCCGACTCTATTGAAGGTTTGGGTACTTCCAAAAAAAGAAGTTCCACCTTCTTGGAGGGTAGCGATTATTTCTGTAATTCCAAAGGAAGGCAAAGATAAACTGGAATGTAGTAATTATAGACCTGTTAGTGTATTGAATGTTGACTATAAAATATGTACATCTATACTAGCTTGAAGAATAGAAAAGATACTACCTGATTTAATTCATTTGGACCAGACTGGCTTTGTCAGAGGAAGACAAACACAGGGCAATATCAGAAGGACGCTACATATTATTAGACACATTAACCAGCATCGAACAGAAGCAGCTCTTTTAAGCTTAGATACGGAAAAAGCATTCGACTCTGTTAGGTGGTTGTTTCTATATAAAGGTGTGATCACAATTTCATAGTTCAGTTATTGACACGTTCCATTGAGCCAGTGGATAAGACAGAACACTGAAATTAAAGGTATAGAAACAAAACTTGGGGAACATAAACTGGCTCTGTTTGCTGATGACGTACTGGTATATCTATTACAGCCCACAAAGTCCTTACGAAGTGTAATATCTCTTCTTGAAGAGTACGGCTTGCTCTCAGGGTATAAGCTCAATATTCAGAAGACCCTAATTATTACCTTTAATTACGATCCACCGAATCATATTAGAAAGAAGCATAACTTTAACTGGGATTAAATCAGATATCTTGGAGTTAATTTGGCCAAGGAAACCTCAGAACTATTCAAGCTTAATGATGGCTCTGTAACTGCTAAGATTAAGTCAGACTTGCTCAGATGGAACGTTATTCCCTATTTGAGTCTGTACTCTAGAGTTGACTGTGTTAAAATGAATATCTTACCTAAGCTGCTTTATCTTTTTCAAACTCTACCAGTGGAAGTGCCAACTCAGCAGCTCGATGAATGGGATAAATAAATATCAGGAAATCTGTGGGAAGGGAAAAAGCCTAGGACTAGATTTAAAACATTGCAGCTTACTAAGGAAAGGGGAGGATTGAACCTTCCTTGTCTATACGAGTTCTATTATGCAGCTCAGCTAAGGCCCTTAGTGTGTTGGTGTAACCCAACATACTTAGCGAGATGGATAGAAATAGACAGAGCCTTGTTACAAGGGCCGCCGATAGCAGCTATGATTGCAGATGGTAAACTAAGGAATAAAATGATAGATAAGAATAACCCATGGACAGATACTGCAATGAAAATCTGGGACGGGACAGTTAAGTTACGTGGCTTACAAAGCTCATCCAGGCTTTTGAAGTGGTGCACATACGACACAGACTTTACCCCAAACAAATCTGATGATAGATTCCGGGCCTGGGTGGGAAAAGGACTCTCGAGTTATTACACATTTACTGACAAGGGAAGCTTTATGAGTTTTGATTCTCTGCAGATGAAATATGGTTTGGAATGAAGTGACTTTTACAGATATCTCCAAGTCCGACACTACTTTAATCAAAATCTGGACAAAGCTGTAAAGACGAAGTAGGAATTCTTAAGGTATTTTTGTCAGCATGTAAATCGAGATGGGTAATAAAGTTATTTCTAGGTTATATAAAGGGCTTCTTCAGGCAAAATCTGAAAACACAATTTATGTCAAAGAGAAATGGGAAAAAGAGGGAAATGTGTTAATTACAGAAAATGAATGGCATGGAATATGCCAACTACAATGGAAATCAACCCGTTCAGCGTTGTGGAGAGAATCTGCTTGGAAAAATACTATACGCTTTTTATCACACCGTTGCAAAAACGACATTCAGGTGTTGACTCAGGATGCTGGAGACACTGTGGGGAAAATGATGCTGACCATATTCATGTCTTTTGGGGATGTGGGGCTCTTGCTTCCTTCTGGAAGGAGATACATAAAAATTTAGAAGCTTTTTTTTGGAAATGAAATTCCTTTCAGATGTGATTCTATATATCTGGGTAATATTCCTTTCGAGATGTGGAACAGCAAGGATAAGAAATTGGCTCTCATACTTTTAGTAGCTAGTAAAAAGGCTATCACTAGAAAATGGTTAAAACCAGACCCACCTACTGTGAATGAATGGATGGATGTAATGATACTTATATGATGGAAAAGCTCTCCGCTCTCTCTCTCCAACCCTCCTCTCCCTTCCTCTCACACACTCTCTCTTCTCTCTCCATCTCTCTCTCTCTAACCCCCTCTCCCTTCCTCTCACGCACTCTCTCTTCTCTCTCAGTCTCTCTCTCTCTAACCCCCTCTCCCTTCCTCTCACGCACTCTCTTCTCTCTCCATCTCTCTCTCTCTAACCCCCTCTCCCTTCCTCTCACGCCCTCTCTCTTCTCTCTCCATCTCTCTCTCTCTAACCCCCTCTCCCTTCCTCTCACACACTCTCTCTTCTCTCTCCATCTCTCTCTCTAACCCCCTCTCCCTTCCTCTCACGCCCTCTCTCTTCCTCTCTCCCTCTCTCTCTCTCTCCCTTCCTCTCACCCACTCTCTCTTCTCTCTCCATCTCTCTCTCTAACCCCCTCCCTTCCTCTCACGCACTCTCTCTTCTCTCTCCATCTCTCTCTCTCTAACCCCCTCTCCCTTCCTCTCACGCACTCTCTTCTCTCTCCATCTCTCTCTCTCTAACCCCCTCTCCCTTCCTCTCACGCCCTCTCTTCTCTCTCCATCTCTCTCTCTCTAACCCCCTCTCCCTTCCTCTCACGCACTCTCTCTTCTCTCTCCATCTCTCTCTCTCTAACCCCCTCTCCCTTCCTCTCACGCCCTCTCTCTTCTCTCTCCATCTCTCTCTCTCTAACCCCCTCTCCCTTCCTCTCACGCACTCTCTCTTCTCTCTCCATCTCTCTCTCTCTAACCCCCTCTCCCTTCCTCTCACGCACTCTCTCTTCTCTCTCATCTCTCTCTCTCTAACCCCATCTCCCTTCCTCTCACGCACTCTCTCTCTCTCTCCATCTCTCTCTCTCTAACCCCCTCTCCCTTCCTCTCACGCACTCTCTTCTTTCATCTCTCTCTCTACTCTCTCTAACCCCCTCTCTCCCACTTCCTCTCTAACCCCCTCTCCCTTCCTCTCACGCACTCTCTCTCTCTCCATCTCTCTCTCTAACCCCCTCTCCCTTCCTCTCACGCACTCTCTCTTCTCTCTCCATCTCTCTCTCTAACCCCCTCTCCCTTCCTCTCACGCACTCTCTCTTCTCTCTCCATCTCTCTCTCTCTAACCCCCTCTCCCTTCCTCTCACGCACTCTCTCTTCTCTCTCCATCTCTCTCTCTCTAACCCCCTCTCCCTTCCTCTCATGCACTCTCTCTTCTCTCTCCATCTCTCTCTAACCCCCTCTCCCTTCCTCTCACGCACTCTCTCTTCTCTCTCCATCTCTCTCTCTCTAACCCCCCTCTCCCTTCCTCTCATGCACTCTTTCTTCTCTCTCCATCTCTCTCTCTCTAACCCACCTCTCCCTTCCTCTCACGCACTCTCTCTCTCTCCATCTCTCTCTCTCTAACCCCCTCTCCCTTCCTCTCATGCACTCTCTCTTCTCTCTCCATCTCTCTCTCTAACCCCCCTCCCTTCCTCTCACGCACTCTCTCTTCTCTCTCCATCTCTCTCTCTCTAACCCCCTCTCCCTTCCTCTCACGCACTCTCTCTTCTCTCTCCATCTTTCTCTCTCTAACCCCCTCTCCCTTCCTCTCACGCACTCTCTCTTCTCTCTCTCTCTCTCTAACTCCTCCTCTCCTTTCCTCTCACGCACTCTCTCTTCTCTCTCCATCTCTCTCTCTCTAACCCCCTCTCCCTTCCTCTCACGCACTCTCTCTTCTCTCTCCATCTCTCTCTCTCTAACCCCCTCTCCCTTCCTCTCACGCACTCTCTCTTCTCTCTCCATCTCTCTCTCTCTAACCCTCCTCTCCCTTCCTCTCACGCACTCTCTCTTCTCTCTCCATCTCTCTCTCTCTAACCCCCTCTCCCTTCCTCTCACGCACTCTCTCTTCTCTCTCTCTCTCTCTAACTCCTCCTCTCCCTTCCTCTCACGCACTCTCTCTTCTCTCTCCATCTCTCTCTCTCTAACCCCCTCTCCCTTCCTCTCACGCACTCTCTCTTCTCTCTCCATCTCTCTCTCTAACCCCCTCTCCCTTCCTCTCACGCACTCTCTTCTCTCTCCATCTCTCTCTCTCTAACCCCCTCTCCCTTCCTCTCACGCACTCTCTTCTCTCTCATCTCTCTCTCTCTAACCCCCTCTCCCTTCCTCTCACGCACTCTTTCTTCTCTCTCCATCTCTCTCTCTCTAACCCACTCTCCCTTCCTCTCACGCACTCTCTCTTCTCTCTCCATCTCTCTCTCTCTAACCCCCTCTCCCTTCCTCTCACGCACTCTCTTCTCCTCATCTCTCTCTCTCTAACTCCTCCTCTCCCTTCCTCTCACGACTCTCTCTTCTCTCTCCATCTCTCTCTCTCTCCCCCTCTCCCTTCCTCTCACGCACTCTCTTCTCTCTCTCTCTCTCTAACTCCTCCTCTCCCTTCCTCTCACGTACTCTCTCTTCTCTCTCATCTCTCTCTCTCTAACTCCTCCTCCCTTCCTCTCACGCACTCTCTCTCTCTCTCTCTCTCTCTCTAACCCCCCTCTCCCTTCCTCTCACGCACTCTCTCTTCTCTCTCCATCTCTCTCTCTAACTCCCCCTCTCCCTTCCTCTCACACACTCTCTTCTCTCTCCATCTCTCTCTCTCTAACCCTCCTCTCCCTTCCTCTCAAGCACTCTCTCTTCTCTCTCCATCTCTCTCTCTCTAACCCACTCTCCCTTCCTCTCACGCTCTCTCTCTTCTCTCTCCATCTCTCTCTCTCTAACCCCCCTCTCCCTTCCTCTCACGCACTCTCTCTTCTCTCTCCATCTCTCTCTCTCTAACCCCCTCTCCCTTCCTCTCACGCACTCTCTCTTCTCTCTCCATCTCTCTCTCTCTAACTCCTCCTCTCCCTTCCTCTCACGCACTCTCTCTTCTCTCTCCATCTCTCTCTCTCTAACCCCCTCTCCCTTCCTCTCAGCACTCTCTCTTCTCTCTCCATCTTCTCTCTCTAACCCCCTCTCCTTCCTCTCAGCACTCTCTCTCTCTCTCTCTCTCTAACCCCCTCTCCCTTCCTCTCACGCACTCTCTCTTCTCTCTCCATCTCTCTCTCTAACCCCCTCTCCCTTCCTCTCACGCACTCTCTCTTCTCTCTCCATCTCTCTCTCTCTAACCCTCCTCTCCCTTCCTCTCACGCACTCTCTCTTCTCTCTCCATCTCTCTCTCTCTAACCCCCTCTCCCTTCCTCTCACGCACTCTCTCCTCTCATCTCTCTCTCTCTAACCCCCTCTCCCTTCCTCTCACGCACTCTCTCTTCTCTCCATCTCTCTCTCTCTAACCCCCTCTCCCTTCCTCTCACGCACTCTCTCTTCTCTCTCCATCTCTCTCTCTCTAACCCCTCTCCCTTCTCTCACGCACTCTCTCTTCTCTCTCCATCTCTCTCTCTAACCCCCTCTCCCTTCCTCTCACGCACTCTCTCTTCTCTCTCTCTCTCTCTAACTCCCTCTCCTTTCCTCTCACGTACTTCTTTCTCTCTCATCTCTCTCTCTCTAACCCCCTCTCCCTTCCTCTCACGCACTCTCTTCTCTCTCCATCTCTCTCTCTCTAACCCCCTCTCCCTTCCTCTCACGCACTCTCTTCTCTCTCCATCTCTCTCTCTAACCCTCTCCCTCCTCTCACGCACTCTCTCTCTCTCCATCTCTCTCTCTAACCCCCTCCCTTCCTCTCACGCACTCTCTCTTCCATCTCTCTCTAACCCCCTCTCCCTTCCTCTCACGCACCTCTCTCTTCCTCTCTCTCTCTCACCCCCTCTCCCTCCTCTCACGCACTCTCTCTTCTCTCTCTCTAACCCCTCTCCCTTCCTCTCACGCACTCTCTCTCTCTCTCCTCTCTCTCTCCCTTCCTCTCACGCCTCTCTCTTCTCTCCCATCTCTCTCTCTAACCCCCTCTCCCTTCCTCTCACGCACTCTCTCTTCTCTCTCTCTCTCTCTCTCTACCCCTCTCCCTTCCTCTCACGCACTCTCTCTCTCTCTCTCTCTCTCTCTCACCCCCTCTCCCTTCCTCTCACGCACTCTCTCTTCTCTCTCCATCTCTCTCTCTCTAACCCCCTCTCCCTTCCTCTCACGCACTCTCTCTTCTCTCTCCATCTCTCTCCATAACTCCTCCTCTCCCTTCCTCTCACGCACTCTCTCTTCTCTCTCCATCTCTCTCTCTCTAACCCCCTCTCCCTCCTCTCACGCACTCTCTCTTCTCTCTCCATCTCTCTCTCTCTAACCCCCTCTCCCTTCCTCTCACGCACTCTCTCTTCTCTCTCCATCTCTCTCTCTAACCCTCTCCCCTTCCTCTCACGCACTCCTCTTCCTCTCATCTCTCTCTCTAACCCCCTCTCCCTTCCTCTCACGCACTCTCTTCTCTCTCTCTCTCTCTCTAACCCCCTCTCCCTTCCTCTCACGACTTCTCTTCTCTCTCCATCTCTCTCTCTCTAACTCCTCTCTCCCTTCCTCTCACGCACTCTCTCTTCTCTCCCATCTCTCTCTCTCTAACCCCCTCTCCCTTCTCTCACGCACTCTCTCTCTCTCTCTCTCTCTCTCTAACCCCCTCTCCTTCCTCTCACGCACTCTCTTCTCTCTCCATCTCTCTCTCTCAACCCTCCTCTCCCTTCCTCTCACGCACTCTCTCTCTCTCTCATCTCTCTCTCTCTAACCCCCTCTCCCTTCCTCTCAGCACTCTCTCTTCTCTCTCTCCTCTCAACTCCTCCTCTCCTTTCCTCTCACGTACTTCTTTTCTCTCTCAGTCTCTCTCTCTCTAACCCCCTCTCCCTTCCTCTCACGCACTCTCTTCTCTCTCCATCTCTCTCTCTCTAACCCCCTCTCCCTTCCTCTCACGCACTCTCTTCTCTCTCTCTCTCTCTAACTCCTCCTCTCCCTTCCTCTCACGTACTCTCTCTTCTCTCTCCATCTCTCTCTCTCTAACTCCTCCTCTCCCTTCCTCTCACGTACTCTCTCTTCTCTCTCTCTCTCTAACTCCTCCTCTCCCTTCCTCTCACGCACTCTCTTCTTTCTCTCTCTCTCTAACTGCTCCTCTCCCTTCCTCTCACGCACTCTCTCTTCTCTCTCCATCTCTCTCTCTCTAACCCCCTCTCCCTTCCTCTCACGCACTCTCTCTTCTCTCTCCATCTCTCTCTCTCTAACCCCCTCTCCCTTCCTCTCATGCACTCTCTCTTCTCTCTCAGTCTCTCTCTCTCTAACTCCTCCTCTCCCTTCCTCTCACGCCCTCTCTCTTCTCTCTCCATCTCTCTCTCTCTAACCCCTCTCCCTTCCTCTCACGCACTCTCTCTTCTCTCTCCATCTCTCTCTCTCTAACTCCTCCTCTCCCTTCCTCTCACGCCCTCTCTCTTCTCTCTCCATCTCTCTCTCTCTAAACCCCTCTCCCTTCCTCTCACGCACTCTCTCTTCTCTCTCAGTCTCTCTCTCTCTAACCTCCTCTCCCTTCCTCTCACGCACTCTCTCTTCTCTCTCCATCTCTCTCTCTCTAACCCCCTCTCCCTTCCTCTCACGCACTCTCTCTTCTCTCTCCATCTCTCTCTCTCTAACCTCCTCTCCCTTCCTCTCACGCACTCTCTCTTCTCTCTCCATCTCTCTCTCTCTAACCCCCTCTCCCTTCCTCTCACGCACTCTCTCTCTCTCTCTCTCTAACTCCTCCTCTCCTTTCCTCTCACGCACTCTCTCTTCTCTCTCCATCTCTCTCTCTCTAACCCCCTCTCCCTTCCTCTCACGCACTCTCTTCTCTCTCTCTCTAACTCCTCCTCTCCCTTCCTCTCACGTACTCTCTCTTCTCTCTCCATCTCTCTCTCTCTAACTCCTCCTCTCCCTTCCTCTCACGTACTCTCTCTTCTCTCTCTCTCTCTAACTCCTCCTCTCCCTTCCTCTCACGCACTCTCTTCTCTCTCCATCTCTCTCTCTCCAACCCTCCTCTCCCTTCCTCTCACGCACTCTCTTCTCTCTCCATCTCTCTCTCTCAACCCCCTCTCCCTTCCTCTCACGCACTCTCTTCTCTCTCCATCTCTCTCTCTCCAACCCTCCTCTCCCTTCCTCTCACGCACTCTCTTCTCTCTCCATCTCTCTCTCTCTAACCCCCTCTCCCTTCCTCTCACGCACTCTCTTCTCTCTCCATCTCTCTCTCTAACCCCCTCTCCCTTCCTCTCACGCCCTCTCTCTTCTCTCTCCATTTCTCTCTCTCTAACCCCCTCTCCCTTCCTCTCACGCACTCTCTCTTCTCTCTCTCTAACTCCTCCTCTCCCTTCCTCTCACGCACTCTCTCTTCTCTCTCTCTCTCTCTAACTCCTCCTCTCCTTTCCTCTCACGTACTTTCTTTTCTCTCTCAGTCTCTCTCTCTCTAACCCCCTCTCCCTTCCTCTCACGCACTCTCTCTTCTCTCTCCATCTCTCTCTCTCTAACCCCTCTCCCTTCCTCTCACGCACTCTCTTCTCTCTCTCTCTCTCTAACTCCTCCTCTCCCTTCCTCTCACGTACTCTCTCTTCTCTCTCCATCTCTCTCTCTCTAACTCCTCCTCTCCCTTCCTCTCACGTACTCTCTCTTCTCTCTCTCTCTCTAACTCCTCCTCTCCCTTCCTCTCACGCACTCTCTTCTTTCTCTCTCTCTCTAACTGCTCCTCTCCCTTCCTCTCACGCACTCTCTCTTCTCTCTCCATCTCTCTCTCTCTAACCCCCTCTCCCTTCCTCTCACGCACTCTCTCTTCTCTCTCCATCTCTCTCTCTCTAACCCCCTCTCCCTTCCTCTCATGCACTCTCTCTTCTCTCTCAGTCTCTCTCTCTCTAACTCCTCCTCTCCCTTCCTCTCACGCCCTCTCTCTTCTCTCTCCATCTCTCTCTCTCTAACCCCCTCTCCCTTCCTCTCACGCACTCTCTCTTCTCTCTCCATCTCTCTCTCTCTAACCCCCTCTCCCTTCCTCTCACGCACTCTCTCTTCTCTCTCTCTAACTCCTCCTCTCCTTTCCTCTCACGCACTCTCTCTTCTCTCTCCATCTCTCTCTCTCTAACCCCCTCTCCCTTCCTCTCACGCACTCTCTTCTCTCTCTCTCTCTCTAACTCCTCCTCTCCCTTCCTCTCACGTACTCTCTCTTCTCTCTCCATCTCTCTCTCTCTAACTCCTCCTCTCCCTTCCTCTCACGCCCTCTCTCTTCTCTCTCCATCTCTCTCTCTCTAACCCCCTCTCCCTTCCTCTCACGCACTCTCTCTTCTCTCTCCATCTTTCTCTCTCTAACCCCCTCTCCCTTCCTCTCACGCACTCTCTCTTCTCTCTCCATCTCTCTCTCTCTAACCCCCTCTCCCTTCCCTCTCACGCACTCTCTCTTCTCTCTCCATCTCTCTCTCTCTAACTCCTCCTCTCCCTTCCTCTCACGCACTCTCTCTTCTCTCTCCATCTCTCTCTCTCTAACCCCCTCTCCCTTCCTCTCACGCACTCTCTCTTCTCTCTCCATCTCTCTCTCTAACCCCCTCTCCCTTCCTCTCACGCACTCTCTCTTCTCTCTCCATCTCTCTCTCTCTAACTCCTCCTCTCCCTTCCTCTCACGCACTCTCTCTTCTCTCTCCATCTCTCTCTCTCTAACCCCTCTCCCTTCCTCTCACGCACTCTCTCTTCTCTCTCCATCTTTCTCTCTCTAACCCCCTCTCCCTTCCTCTCACGCACTCTCTCTTCTCTCTCTCTCTCTCTAACTCCTCCTCTCCTTTCCTCTCACGTACTTTCTTTCTCTCTCAGTCTCTCTCTCTCTAACCCCCTCTCCCTTCCTCTCACGCACTCTCTCTTCTCTCTCCATCTCTCTCTCTCTAACTCCTCCTCTCCCTTCCTCTCACGCACTCTCTCTTCTCTCTCCATCTCTCTCTCTCTAACCCCCTCTCCCTTCCTCTCACGCACTCTCTCTTCTCTCTCTCTCTCTCTAACTCCTCCTCTCCTTTCCTCTCACGTACTTTCTTTTCTCTCTCAGTCTCTCTCTCTCTAACCCCCTCTCCCTTCCTCTCACGCACTCTCTTCTCTCTCCATCTCTCTCTCTCTAACCCCCTCTCCCTTCCTCTCACGCACTCTCTCTTCTCTCTCCATCTCTCTCTCTCTAACCCCCTCTCCCTTCCTCTCACGCACTCTCTCTTCTCTCTCTCTCTCTCTAACTCCTCCTCTCCTTTCCTCTCACGTACTTTCTTTTCTCTCTCAGTCTCTCTCTCTCTAACCCCCTCTCCCTTCCTCTCACGCACTCTCTTCTCTCTCCATCTCTCTCTCTCTAACCCCCTCTCCCTTCCTCTCACGCACTCTCTTCTCTCTCTCTCTCTCTAACTCCTCCTCTCCCTTCCTCTCACGTACTCTCTCTTCTCTCTCCATCTCTCTCTCTCTAACCCCCTCTCCCTTCCTCTCACGCACTCTCTCTTCTCTCTCCATCTCTCTCTCTCTAACTCCTCCTCTCCCTTCCTCTCACGCCCTCTCTCTTCTCTCTCCATCTCTCTCTCTCTAACCCCCTCTCCCTTCCTCTCACGCACTCTCTCTTCTCTCTCCATCTCTCTCTCTCTAACCCCCTCTCCCTTCCTCTCACACACTCTCTCTTCTCTCTCCATCTCTCTCTCTCTAACCCCCTCTCCCTTCCTCTCACGCACTCTCTCTTCTCTCTCCATCTCTCTCTCTCTAACCCCCTCTCCCTTCCTCTCACGCACTCTCTTCTCTCTCTCTCTCTCTAACTCCTCCTCTCCCTTCCTCTCACGTACTCTCTCTTCTCTCTCCATCTCTCTCTCTCTAACTCCTCCTCTCCCTTCCTCTCACGCACTCTCTCTTCTCTCTCCATCTCTCTCTCTCTAACCCCCTCTCCCTTCCTCTCACGCACTCTCTCTTCTCTCTCCATCTCTCTCTCTCTAACCCCCTCTCCCTTCCTCTCACGCACTCTCTCTTCTCTCTCCATCTCTCTCTCTCTAACTCCTCCTCTCCCTTCCTCTCACGCACTCTCTCTTCTCTCTCCATCTCTCTCTCTCTAACCCCCTCTCCCTTCCTCTCACGCACTCTCTCTTCTCTCTCTCTCTCTCTAACTCCTCCTCTCCTTTCCTCTCACGTACTTTCTTTTCTCTCTCAGTCTCTCTCTCTCTAACCCCCTCTCCCTTCCTCTCACGCACTCTCTTCTCTCTCCATCTCTCTCTCTCTAACCCCCTCTCCCTTCCTCTCACGCACTCTCTTCTCTCTCTCTCTCTCTAACTCCTCCTCTCCCTTCCTCTCACGTACTCTCTCTTCTCTCTCCATCTCTCTCTCTCTAACTCCTCCTCTCCCTTCCTCTCACGTACTCTCTCTTCTCTCTCTCTCTCTAACTCCTCCTCTCCCTTCCTCTCACGCACTCTCTTCTTTCTCTCTCTCTCTAACTGCTCCTCTCCCTTCCTCTCACGCACTCTCTCTTCTCTCTCCATCTCTCTCTCTCTAACCCCCTCTCCCTTCCTCTCACGCACTCTCTCTTCTCTCTCCATCTCTCTCTCTCTAACCCCCTCTCCCTTCCTCTCATGCACTCTCTCTTCTCTCTCAGTCTCTCTCTCTCTAACTCCTCCTCTCCCTTCCTCTCACGCCCTCTCTCTTCTCTCTCCATCTCTCTCTCTCTAACCCCCTCTCCCTTCCTCTCACGCACTCTCTCTTCTCTCTCCATCTCTCTCTCTCTAACTCCTCCTCTCCCTTCCTCTCACGCCCTCTCTCTTCTCTCTCCATCTCTCTCTCTCTAACCCCCTCTCCCTTCCTCTCACGCACTCTCTCTTCTCTCTCAGTCTCTCTCTCTCTAACCTCCTCTCCCTTCCTCTCACGCACTCTCTCTTCTCTCTCCATCTCTCTCTCTCTAACCCCCTCTCCCTTCCTCTCACGCACTCTCTCTTCTCTCTCCATCTCTCTCTCTCTAACCTCCTCTCCCTTCCTCTCACGCACTCTCTCTTCTCTCTCCATCTCTCTCTCTCTAACCCCCTCTCCCTTCCTCTCACGCACTCTCTCTTCTCTCTCTCTAACTCCTCCTCTCCTTTCCTCTCACGCACTCTCTCTTCTCTCTCCATCTCTCTCTCTCTAACCCCCTCTCCCTTCCTCTCACGCACTCTCTTCTCTCTCTCTCTCTCTAACTCCTCCTCTCCCTTCCTCTCACGTACTCTCTCTTCTCTCTCCATCTCTCTCTCTCTAACTCCTCCTCTCCCTTCCTCTCACGTACTCTCTCTTCTCTCTCTCTCTCTAACTCCTCCTCTCCCTTCCTCTCACGCACTCTCTTCTCTCTCCATCTCTCTCTCTCCAACCCTCCTCTCCCTTCCTCTCACGCACTCTCTTCTCTCTCCATCTCTCTCTCTCCAACCCTCCTCTCCCTTCCTCTCACGCACTCTCTTCTCTCTCCATCTCTCTCTCTCTAACCCCCTCTCCCTTCCTCTCACGCACTCTCTCTCTCTCCATCTCTCTCTCTAACCCCCTCTCCCTTCCTCTCACGCCCTCTCTCTTCTCTCTCCATTTCTCTCTCTCTAACCCCCTCTCCCTTCCTCTCACGCCCTCTCTCTTCTCTCTCCATTTCTCTCTCTCTAACCCCCTCTCCCTTCCTCTCACGCACTCTCTCTTCTCTCTCTCTAACTCCTCCTCTCCCTTCCTCTCACGCACTCTCTCTTCTCTCTCTCTCTCTCTAACTCCTCCTCTCCTTTCCTCTCACGTACTTTCTTTTCTCTCTCAGTCTCTCTCTCTCTAACCCCCTCTCCCTTCCTCTCACGCACTCTCTCTTCTCTCTCCATCTCTCTCTCTCTAACCCCCTCTCCCTTCCTCTCACGCACTCTCTTCTCTCTCTCTCTCTCTAACTCCTCCTCTCCCTTCCTCTCACGTACTCTCTCTTCTCTCTCCATCTCTCTCTCTCTAACTCCTCCTCTCCCTTCCTCTCACGTACTCTCTCTTCTCTCTCTCTCTCTAACTCCTCCTCTCCCTTCCTCTCACGCACTCTCTTCTTTCTCTCTCTCTCTAACTGCTCCTCTCCCTTCCTCTCACGCACTCTCTCTTCTCTCTCCATCTCTCTCTCTCTAACCCCCTCTCCCTTCCTCTCACGCACTCTCTCTTCTCTCTCCATCTCTCTCTCTCTAACCCCCTCTCCCTTCCTCTCATGCACTCTCTCTTCTCTCTCAGTCTCTCTCTCTCTAACTCCTCCTCTCCCTTCCTCTCACGCCCTCTCTCTTCTCTCTCCATCTCTCTCTCTCTAACCCCCTCTCCCTTCCTCTCACGCACTCTCTCTTCTCTCTCCATCTCTCTCTCTCTAACTCCTCCTCTCCCTTCCTCTCACGCCCTCTCTCTTCTCTCTCCATCTCTCTCTCTCTAACCCCCTCTCCCTTCCTCTCACGCACTCTCTCTTCTCTCTCAGTCTCTCTCTCTCTAACCCCCTCTCCCTTCCTCTCACGCACTCTCTTCTCTCTCTCTCTCTCTAACTCCTCCTCTCCCTTCCTCTCACGTACTCTCTCTTCTCTCTCCATCTCTCTCTCTCTAACTCCTCCTCTCCCTTCCTCTCACGTACTCTCTCTTCTCTCTCTCTCTCTAACTCCTCCTCTCCCTTCCTCTCACGCACTCTCTTCTTTCTCTCTCTCTCTAACTGCTCCTCTCCCTTCCTCTCACGCACTCTCTCTTCTCTCTCCATCTCTCTCTCTCTAACCCCCTCTCCCTTCCTCTCACGCACTCTCTCTTCTCTCTCCATCTCTCTCTCTCTAACTCCTCCTCTCCCTTCCTCTCACGTACTCTCTCTTCTCTCTCTCTCTCTAACTCCTCCTCTCCCTTCCTCTCACGCACTCTCTCTTCTCTCTCTCTCTCTCTAACTCCTCCTCTCCTTTCCTCTCACGTACTTTCTTTTCTCTCTCAGTCTCTCTCTCTCTAACCCCCTCTCCCTTCCTCTCACGCACTCTCTCTTCTCTCTCCATCTCTCTCTCTCTAACCCCCTCTCCCTTCCTCTCACGCACTCTCTTCTCTCTCTCTCTCTAACTCCTCCTCTCCCTTCCTCTCACGTACTCTCTCTTCTCTCTCCATCTCTCTCTCTCTAACTCCTCCTCTCCCTTCCTCTCACGTACTCTCTCTTCTCTCTCTCTCTCTAACTCCTCCTCTCCCTTCCTCTCACGCACTCTCTTCTCTCTCCATCTCTCTCTCTCCAACCCTCCTCTCCCTTCCTCTCACGCACTCTCTTCTCTCTCCATCTCTCTCTCTCCAACCCTCCTCTCCCTTCCTCTCACGCACTCTCTTCTCTCTCCATCTCTCTCTCTCTAACCCCCTCTCCCTTCCTCTCACGCACTCTCTTCTCTCTCTCTCTCTAACTCCTCCTCTCCCTTCCTCTCACGCACTCTCTCTTCTCTCTCTCTCTCTCTAACTCCTCCTCTCCTTTCCTCTCACGTACTTTCTTTTCTCTCTCAGTCTCTCTCTCTCTAACCCCCTCTCCCTTCCTCTCACGCACTCTCTCTTCTCTCTCCATCTCTCTCTCTCTAACCCCCTCTCCCTTCCTCTCACGCACTCTCTCTTCTCTCTCAGTCTCTCTCTCTCTAACCTCCTCTCCCTTCCTCTCACGCACTCTCTCTTCTCTCTCCATCTCTCTCTCTCTAACCCCCTCTCCCTTCCTCTCACGCACTCTCTCTTCTCTCTCCATCTCTCTCTCTCTAACCTCCTCTCCCTTCCTCTCACGCACTCTCTCTTCTCTCTCCATCTCTCTCTCTCTAACCCCCTCTCCCTTCCTCTCACGCACTCTCTCTTCTCTCTCTCTAACTCCTCCTCTCCTTTCCTCTCACGCACTCTCTCTTCTCTCTCCATCTCTCTCTCTCTAACCCCCTCTCCCTTCCTCTCACGCACTCTCTTCTCTCTCTCTCTCTCTAACTCCTCCTCTCCCTTCCTCTCACGCACTCTCTTCTCTCTCTCTCTAACTCCTCCTCTCCCTTCCTCTCACGTACTCTCTCTTCTCTCTCTCTCTCTAACTCCTCCTCTCCCTTCCTCTCACGCACTCTCTTCTCTCTCCATCTCTCTCTCTCTAACTCCTCCTCTCCCTTCCTCTCACGCACTCTCTTCTCTCTCCATCTCTCTCTCTCCAACCCTCCTCTCCCTTCCTCTCACGCACTCTCTTCTCTCTCCATCTCTCTCTCTCCAACCCTCCTCTCCCTTCCTCTCACGCACTCTCTTCTCTCTCCATCTCTCTCTCTCTAACTCCTCCTCTCCCTTCCTCTCACGCACTCTCTCTTCTCTCTCCATCTCTCTCTCTCTAACCCCCTCTCCCTTCCTCTCACGCACTCTCTCTTCTCTCTCTCTCTCTCTAACTCCTCCTCTCCCTTTCTCTCACGTACTTTCTTTCTCTCTCAGTCTCTCTCTCTCTAACCCCCTCTCCCTTCCTCTCACGCACTCTCTTCTCTCTCCATCTCTCTCTCTCTAACCCTCCTCTCCTTCCTCTCACGCACTCTCTTCTCTCTCCATCTCTCTCTCTCTAACCCCCTCTCCCTTCCTCTCACGCACTCTCTTCTCTCTCCATCTCTCTCTCTCTAACTCCTCCTCTCCCTTCCTCTCACGCACTCTCTCTTCTCTCTCCATCTCTCTCTCTCAACTCCTCCTCTCCCTTCCTCTCACGCACTTCTCTTCTCTCTCCATCTCTCTCTCTCTAACTCCTCCTCTCCCTTCCTCTCACGCACTCTCTCTCTCTCTCCATCTCTCTCTCTCTAACCCCCTCTCCCTTCCTCTCACGCACTCTCTCTTCTCTCATCTCTCTCTCTCTAACTCCTCCTCTCCCTTCCTCTCACGCACTCTCTTCTCTCTCATCTCTCTCTCTCTAACCCCCTCTCCCTTCCTCTCACGCACTCTCTTCTCTCTCCATCTCTCTCTCTCTAACCCCCTCTCCCTTCCTCTCACGCACTCTCTCTCTCTCTCTCTCTCTCTAACTCCTCCTCTCCCTTCCTCTCACGTACTCTCTCTCTCTCTCTCTCTCTCTCTAACCTCCTCTCCCTTCCTCTCACGCACTCTCTTCTCTCTCCATCTCTCTCTCTCTAACTCCTCCTCTCCCTTCCTCTCACGCACTCTCTTCTCTCTCTCTCTAACTCCTCCTCTCCCTTCCTCTCACGCACTCTCTTCTCTCTCTCTCTTCTCAACTCCTCCTCTCCCTTCCTCTCACGCACTCTCTTCTCTCTCTCTCTAACTCCTCCTCTCCCTTCCTCTCACGCACTCTCTTTCTCTCCATCTCTCTCTCTCTAACTCCTCCTCTCCCTTCCTCTCACGCACTCTCTTCTTCTCATCTCTCTCTCTAACTCCTCCTCTCCCTTCCTCTCACGCACTCTCTTCTCTCTCCATCTCTCTCTCTCTAACTCCTCCTCTCCCTTCCTCTCACGCACTCTCTTCTCTCTCCATCTCTCTCTCTCTAACTCCTCCTCTCCCTTCCTCTCACGCACTCTCTCTCTCTCCATCTCTCTCTCTAACTCCCCCTCTCCCTTCCTCTCACACACTCTCTTCTCTCTCCATCTCTCTCTCTCTAACTCCTCCCCCTTCCTCTCACGCACTCTCTCTCTCTCTCTCTCTCTCTAACTCCTCCTCTCCCTTCCTCTCACGCACTCTCTCTCTCTCCATCTCTCTCTCTCCAACTCCTCCTCTCCCTTCCTCTCACGCACTCTCTTCTCTCTCCATCTCTCTCTCTCTAAACTCCCCCTCTCCCTTCCTCTCACACACTCTCTTCTCTCTCCATCTCTCTCTCTAACCCTCCTCTCCCTTCCTCTCACGCACTCTCTCTTCTCTCTCCATCTCTCTCTCTAACCCTCCTCTCCCTTCCTCTCACGCACTCTCTCTTCTCTCCATCTCTCTCTCTCTAACTCCTCCTCTCCCTTCCTCTCACGCACTCTCTCTTCTCTCTCCATCTCTCTCTCTCTAACCCCCTCTCCCTTCCTCTCACGCACTCTCTTTTCTCTCCATCTCTCTCTCTCTAACCCCCTCTCCTTCCTCTCACGCACTCTCTTCTCTCTCAGTCTCTCTCTCTCTAACCCTCCTCTCCCTTCCTCTCACGCACTCTCTCTTCTCTCTCTCTCTAACCCCATCTCCCTTCCTCTCACGCACTCTCTCTTCTCTCTCTCCATCTCTCTCTCTCTAACCCCTCCTCTCCTTTCCTCTCACGCACTCTCTCTTCTCTCTCCATCTCTCTCTCTCTAACCCCCTCTCCCTTCCTCTCACGCACTCTCTCTCTCTCTCTCTCTCTCTCTAACTCCTCCTCTCCCTTCCTCTCACGCACTCTCTCTTCTCTCTCAGTCTCTCTCTCTCTAACCCCCTCTCCCTTCCTCTCACGCACTCTCTTCTCTCTCCATCTCTCTCTCTCTAACCCCCTCTCCCTTCCTCTCACGCACTCTCTCTTCTCTCTCCATCTCTCTCTCTCTAACCCCCTCTCCCTTCCTCTCACGCACTCTCTTCTCTCTCCATCTCTCTCTCTCTAACCCCCTCTCCCTTCCTCTCACGCACTCTCTCTCTCTCTCTCTCTCTCTCTAACTCCTCCTCTCCCTTCCTCTCACGCACTCTCTCTTCTCTCTCTCTCTCTCTCCTAACTCCCCTCTCCTTCCTCTCACGCACTCTCTTCTCTCTCCATCTCTCTCTCTCTAACCCCCTCTCCCTTCCTCTCACGCACTCTCTTCTCTCTCATCTCTCTCTCTCTAACCCCCTCTCCCTTCCTCTCACGCACTCTCTCTTCTCTCTCTCTCTCTAACTCCTCCTCTCCCTTCCTCTCACGCACTCTCTTCTCTCTCCATCTCTCTCTCTAACCCTCCTCTCCCTTCCTCTCACGCACTCTCTCTTCTCTCTCTCTCTCTAACTCCTCCTCTCCCTTCCTCTCACGCACTCTCTTCTCTCTCTCTCTAACTCCTCCTCTCCCTTCCTCTCACGTACTCTCTCTTCTCCTCTCTCTCTCTAACTCCTCCTCTCCCTTCCTCTCACGCACTCTCTTCTCTCTCCATCTCTCTCTCTCTAACTCCTCCTCTCCCTTCCTCTCACGCACTCTCTCTTCTCTCTCCATCTCTCTCTCTCTAACCCCCTCTCCCTTCCTCTCACGCACTCTCTCTTCTCTCTCCATCTCTCTCTCTCTAACCCCCTCTCCCTTCCTCTCATGCACTCTCTCTTCTCTCTCAGTCTCTCTCTCTCTAACTCCTCCTCTCCCTTCCTCTCACGCCCTCTCTCTTCTCTCTCCATCTCTCTCTCTCTAACCCCCTCTCCCTTCCTCTCACGCACTCTCTCTTCTCTCTCCATCTCTCTCTCTCTAACCCCCTCTCCCTTCCTCTCATGCACTCTCTCTTCTCTCTCAGTCTCTCTCTCTCTAACTCCTCCTCTCCCTTCCTCTCACGCCCTCTCTCTTCTCTCTCCATCTCTCTCTCTCTAACCCCCTCTCCCTTCCTCTCACGCACTCTCTCTTCTCTCTCATCTCTCTCTCTCTAACTCCTCCTCTCCCTTCCTCTCACGCCCTCTCTCTTCTCTCTCCATCTCTCTCTCTCTAACCCCCTCTCCCTTCCTCTCACGCACTCTCTCTTCTCTCTCAGTCTCTCTCTCTCTAACCTCCTCTCCCTTCCTCTCACGCACTCTCTCTTCTCTCTCCATTCTCTCTCTCTAACCCCCTCTCCCTTCCTCTCACGCACTCTCTTCTCTCTCCATCTCTCTCTCTCCAACCCTCCTCCCTTCCTCTCACGCACTCTCTTCTCTCTCCATCTCTCTCTCTCTAACCCCCTCTCCCTTCCTCTCACGCACTCTCTTCTCTCTCCATCTCTCTCTCTAACCCCCTCTCCCTTCCTCTCACGCACTCTCTCTTCTCTCTCCATTTCTCTCTCTCTAACCCCCTCTCCCTTCCTCTCACGCACTCTCTCTTCTCTCTCCATTTCTCTCTCTCTAACCCCCTCTCCCTTCCTCTCACGCACTCTCTTCTCTCTCCATCTCTCTCTCTCTAACCCCCTCTCCCTTCCTCTCATGCACTCTCTCTTCTCTCTCAGTCTCTCTCTCTCTAACTCCTCCTCTCCCTTCCTCTCACGCCCTCTCTCTTCTCTCTCCATCTCTCTCTCTCTAACCTCCTCTCCCTTCCTCTCATGCACTCTCTCTTCTCTCTCAGTCTCTCTCTCTCTAACTCCTCCTCTCCCTTCCTCTCACGCCCTCTCTCTTCTCTCTCCATCTCTCTCTCTCTAACCCCCTCTCCCTTCCTCTCACGCACTCTCTTCTCTCTCCATCTCTCTCTCTCCAACCCTCCTCTCCCTTCCTCTCACGCACTCTCTTCTCTCTCCATCTCTCTCTCTCTAACCCCCTCTCCCTTCCTCTCATGCACTCTCTCTTCTCTCTCAGTCTCTCTCTCTCTAACTCCTCCTCTCCCTTCCTCTCACGCCCTCTCTCTTCTCTCTCCATCTCTCTCTCTCTAACCCCCTCTCCCTTCCTCTCACGCACTCTCTCTTCTCTCTCCATCTCTCTCTCTCTAACCCCCTCTCCCTTCCTCTCACGCACTCTCTCTTCTCTCTCCATCTCTCTCTCTCTAACCCCCTCTCCCTTCCTCTCACGCACTCTCTTCTCTCTCTCTCTCTCTAACTCCTCCTCTCCCTTCCTCTCACGTACTCTCTCTTCTCTCTCCATCTCTCTCTCTCTAACCCCCTCTCCCTTCCTCTCACGCACTCTCTCTTCTCTCTCCATCTCTCTCTCTCTAACTCCTCCTCTCCCTTCCTCTCACGCACTCTCTCTTCTCTCTCCATCTCTCTCTCTCCAACCCTCCTCTCCCTTCCTCTCACGCACTCTCTTCTCTCTCCATCTCTCTCTCTCCAACCCTCCTCTCCCTTCCTCTCACGCACTCTCTTCTCTCTCCATCTCTCTCTCTAACTCCTCCTCTCCCTTCCTCTCACGCACTCTCTCTTCTCTCTCCATCTCTCTCTCTCTAACTCCTCCTCTCCCTTCCTCTCACGCACTCTCTCTTCTCTCTCCATCTCTCTCTCTCTAACCCCCTCTCCCTTCCTCTCACGTACTTTCTTTTCTCTCTCAGTCTCTCTCTCTCTAACCCCCTCTCCCTTCCTCTCACGCACTCTCTCTTCTCTCTCCATCTCTCTCTCTCTAACCCCCTCTCCCTTCCTCTCACGCACTCTCTCTTCTCTCTCCATCTCTCTCTCTCTAACCCCCTCTCCCTTCCTCTCACGCACTCTCTCTTCTCTCTCTCTAACTCCTCCTCTCCTTTCCTCTCACGCACTCTCTCTTCTCTCTCCATCTCTCTCTCTCTAACCCCCTCTCCCTTCCTCTCACGCACTCTCTCTTCTCTCTCCATCCTCTCTCTCTAACTCCTCCTCTCCCTTCCTCTCACGCCCTCTCTCTTCTCTCTCCATCTCTCTCTCTCTAACCCCCTCTCCCTTCCTCTCACGCACTCTCTCTTCTCTCTCCATCTCTCTCTCTCTAACTCCTCCTCTCCCTTCCTCTCACGCCCTCTCTCTTCTCTCTCCATCTCTCTCTCTCTAACCCCCTCTCCCTTCCTCTCACGCACTCTCTCTTCTCTCTCCATCTCTCTCTCTCTAACCCACTCTCCCTTCCTCTCACGCACTCTCTCTTCTCTCTCCATCTCTCTCTCTCTAACCCACTCTCCCTTCCTCTCACGCACTCTCTCTTCTCTCTCCATCTCTCTCTCTCTAACCCACTCTCCCTTCCTCTCACGCACTCTCTCTTCTCTCTTCATCTCTGTCTCTCTAACCCACTCTCCCTTCCTCTCACGCACTCTCTCTTCTCTCTGTCTCTCTCTCTCTAACTCCTCCTCTCCTTTCCTCTCACGTACTCTCTCTTCTCTCTCCATCTCTCTCTCTCTAACCCCCTCTCCCTTCCTCTCACGCACTCTCTCTTCTCTCTCCATCTTTCTCTCTCTAACCCCCTCTCCCTTCCTCTCACGCACTCTCTCTTCTCTCTCTCTCTCTCTAACTCCTCCTCTCCTTTCCTCTCACGTACTTTCTTTTCTCTCTCAGTCTCTCTCTCTCTAACCCCCTCTCCCTTCCTCTCACGCACTCTCTCTTCTCTCTCCATCTCTCTCTCTCTAACCCCCTCTCCCTTCCTCTCACGCACTCTCTTCTCTCTCTCTCTCTCTAACTCCTCCTCTCCCTTCCTCTCACGTACTCTCTCTTCTCTCTCCATCTCTCTCTCTCTAACCCCCTCTCCCTCCTCTCACGCACTCTCTCTTCTCTCTCTCTCTCTAACTCCTCCTCTCCCTTCCTCTCACGCACTCTCTTCTTTCTCTCTCCATCTCTCTCTCTCTAACCCCCTCTCCCTTCCTCTCACGCACTCTCTCTTCTCTCTCTCTCTCTAACTCCTCCTCTCCCTTCCTCTCACGCACTCTCTTCTTTCTCTCTCTCTCTAACTGCTCCTCTCCTTCCTCTCACGCCCTCTCTCTTCTCTCTCCATCTCTCTCTCTCTAAACCCCCTCTCCCTTCCTCTCACGCACTCTCTCTTCTCTCTCAGTCTCTCTCTCTCTAACCTCCTCTCCCTTCCTCTCACGCACTCTCTCTTCTCTCTCCATCTCTCTCTCTCTAACCCCCTCTCCCTTCCTCTCACGCACTCTCTCTTCTCTCTCCATCTCTCTCTCTCTAACCCTCCTCTCCCTTCCTCTCACGCACTCTCTCTTCTCTCTCCATCTCTCTCTCTCTAACCCCCTCTCCCTTCCTCTCACGCACTCTCTCTTCTCTCTCCATCTCTCTCTCTCTAACCCCCCTCTCCCTTCCTCTCACACACTCTCTCTTCTCTCTCCATCTCTCTCTCTCTAACCCCCTCTCCCTTCCTCTCACGCACTCTCTCTTCTCTCTCAGTCTCTCTCTCTCTAACCCCCTCTCCCTTCCTCTCACGCACTCTCTCTTCTCTCTCCATCTCTCTCTCTCTAACCCCCTCTCCCTTCCTCTCACGCACTCTCTCTTCTCTCTCCATCTCTCTCTCTCTAACCCCCTCTCCCTTCCTCTCACGCACTCTCTCTTCTCTCTCCATCTCTCTCTCTCTAACCCCCTCTCCCTTCCTCTCATGCACTCTCTCTTCTCTCTCAGTCTCTCTCTCTCTAACTCCTCCTCTCCCTTCCTCTCACGCCCTCTCTCTTCTCTCTCCATCTCTCTCTCTCTAACCCCCTCTCCCTTCCTCTCACGCACTCTCTCTTCTCTCTCCATCTCTCTCTCTCTAACTCCTCCTCTCCCTTCCTCTCACGCCCTCTCTCTTCTCTCTCCATCTCTCTCTCTCTAACCCCCTCTCCCTTCCTCTCACGCACTCTCTCTTCTCTCTCCATCTCTCTCTCTCTAACTCCTCCTCTCCCTTCCTCTCACGGCCCTCTCTCTTCTCTCTCCATCTCTCTCTCTCTAACCCCCTCTCCCTTCCTCTCACGCACTCTCTCTTCTCTCTCCATCTCTCTCTCTCTAACCCACTCTCCCTTCCTCTCACGCACTCTCTCTTCTCTCTCCATCTCTCTCTCTCTAACCCACTCTCCCTTCCTCTCACGCACTCTCTCTTCTCTCTCCATCTCTCTCTCTCTAACCCACTCTCCCTTCCTCTCACGCACTCTCTCTTCTCTTCATCTCTGTCTCTAACCCACTCTCCCTTCCTCTCACGCACTCTCTCTTCTCTCTGTCTCTCTCTCTCTAACTCCTCCTCTCCTTTCTCTCACGTACTCTCTCTTCTCTCTCCATCTCTCTCTCTCTAACCCCTCTCCTTCCTCTCACGCACTCTCTCTTCTCTCTCCATCTTTCTCTCTCTAACCCCCTCTCCCTTCCTCTCACGCACTCTCTCTTCTCTCTCTCTCTCTCTAACTCCTCCTCTCCTTTCCTCTCACGTACTTTCTTTTCTCTCTCAGTCTCTCTCTCTCTAACCCCTCTCCCTTCCTCTCACGCACTCTCTCTTCTCTCTCCATCTCTCTCTCTCTAACCCCCTCTCCCTTCCTCTCACGCACTCTCTTCTCTCTCTCTCTCTCTAACTCCTCCTCTCCCTTCCTCTCACGTACTCTCTCTTCTCTCTCCATCTCTCTCTCTCTAACCCCCTCTCCCTTCCTCTCACGCACTCTCTCTTCTCTCTCTCTCTCTAACTCCTCCTCTCCCTTCCTCTCACGCACTCTCTTCTTTCTCTCTCCATCTCTCTCTCTCTAACCCCCTCTCCCTTCCTCTCACGCACTCTCTCTTCTCTCTCTCTCTCTAACTCCTCCTCTCCCTTCCTCTCACGCACTCTCTTCTTTCTCTCTCTCTCTAACTGCTCCTCTCCCTTCCTCTCACGCACTCTCTCTTCTCTCTCCATCTCTCTCTCTCTAACCCCCTCTCCCTTCCTCTCACGCACTCTCTCTTCTCTCTCCATCTCTCTCTCTCTAACCCCCTCTCCCTTCCTCTCACGCACTCTCTCTTCTCTCTCAGTCTCTCTCTCTCTAACCTCCTCTCCCTTCCTCTCACGCACTCTCTCTTCTCTCTCCATCTCTCTCTCTCTAACCCCCTCTCCCTTCCTCTCACGCACTCTCTCTTCTCTCTCCATCTCTCTCTCTCTAACCCTCCTCTCCCTTCCTCTCACGCACTCTCTCTTCTCTCTCCATCTCTCTCTCTCTAACCCCCTCTCCCTTCCTCTCACGCACTCTCTCTTCTCTCTCCATCTCTCTCTCTCTAACCCCCTCTCCCTTCCTCTCACGCACTCTCTCTTCTCTCTCCATCTCTCTCTCTCTAAACCCCCTCTCCCTTCCTCTCACGCACTCTCTCTTCTCTCTCCATCTCTCTCTCTCTAACCCCCTCTCCCTTCCTCTCACGCACTCTCTCTTCTCTCTCCATCTCTCTCTCTCTAACCCCCCTCTCCCTTCCTCTCACACACTCTCTCTTCTCTCTCCATCTCTCTCTCTCTAACCCCCTCTCCCTTCCTCTCACGCACTCTCTCTTCTCTCTCAGTCTCTCTCTCTCCAACCCCCTCTCCCTTCCTCTCACGCACTCTCTTCTTTCTCTCTCCATTTATATATATATGTCTACGGTCATTGTTCATAACACACCACCACCTTATCAGTGTTACTGCAGTGCTGAGAATGACCCACCACCCAAATAGTACCTATAGCAAAATTTATCCGGGCCACATGCTTGGTTTAATTCTGGCCCAGTTCTGGCTCGGTCCCCGGCCCAGATCTGGCCCATATACTGTAAAGTGAATAGAACTAACAGATGTTGCCCAGCTCTGGCCCACATACTGTAAAGTGAATAGAACTAACAGATGTGGCCCAGATCTGGCCCATATACTGTAAAGTGAATAGAACTAACAGATGTGGCCCAGATCTGGCCCACATACTGTAAAGTGAATAGAACTAACAGATGTGGCCTAGATCTGGCCCATATACTGTAAAGTGAATAGAACTAACAGATGTGGCCCAGCTCTGGCCCACATACTGTGAAGTGAATAGAACTAACAGATGTGGCCCAGCTCTGGCCCACATACTGTGAAGTGAATAGAACTAACAGATGTGGCCCAGCTCTGGCCCACATACTGTGAAGTGAATAGAACTAACAGATGTGGCCCAGCTCTGGCCCACATACTGT
Organism: Colossoma macropomum; assembly: GCF_904425465.1. Taxonomy (NCBI): domain Eukaryota; kingdom Metazoa; phylum Chordata; class Actinopteri; order Characiformes; family Serrasalmidae; genus Colossoma; species Colossoma macropomum. The sequence goes on from NW_023496047.1 coordinate 101,307, forward strand.
AAAGTGAGTAGAACTAACAGATGTGGCCCAGCTCTGGCCCACATACTGTAAAGTGAGTAGAACTAACAGATGTGGCCTAGATCTGGCCCACATACTGTAAAGTGAGTAGAACCAAGGGTTCAGGCCCAGCTCTGGCCCATATACTGTAATGTGTGCAAGTTTAATGGCTGTGGTCCAGATCTGGCCCACACACTGTAAAGTGACCATATTTAAAAGGTGTGGGCCAGATCTGGCTCATATATGGCACACAGTTACGGCTGACTACCCACCTTGGTCCCTGGCCCAGAAGTGGCCCTGCAGGATGCCACACTCATTTATTGCAGAACATGCAAAATATTAGTAATATTTCTTCCTAATAATCGATAAGTGTTGACAGAAGCCATTTCAGAATGAAAACTCCATGTTGATTTGGTTAAATAAGTAAAAACAAAGCTTCACCTTTGTGACAGGTCATTATCTGCAGTCTTTGTGTGTACATCTTCAAGGACATATACTGCTGGTCGTTCCACAGACCATCTGCCTTTTGTCAAAGCGTATAATGTTTTCCACATTCATAAATACATTTCTCACAATATTTCTGCAGTAATTTTAAACCTTGGCGGATGAAAAATTCTTGAGCCAAGTGGAGAGGCCACTGAAATAGAGGCTAAATCTGACATCTTCCTTGGAGCACTGTTCAAGTGGGTTGAGAACGTATATCAGAGATGACAAAAGTGTCTGAAAAATTATTCTTAAGGAGTCTGTGGAATAAAAACAGTTGTGTATGTCCCTAAAACACAGGTGTCAACCCATTCAGTATGTCTTTATAAAATACATACATTCCTGAGATCAAGCCAGCTGTGTATGTCACTCCGTTTTGCAATTTAACTTGATCAACAGCTACTTTTTCTGATTCTGTATGCAATAATTACTGAAGTTTTTTTAGTAAACAAATACAAAACTGGATAATCTGCTGTATCGCTAATGATTTTAAATGAATGATTTTATTCTATGTTATGTTAAACGTGGGCCCTTTCTGGGATTTGCATTGGATCCCACTTCAGAAAGAGGTGGGTTCCATCATGAGCTTTCGTGGGTATATTATGATCATTTTGCTTTGTTTTGCATACATTCATTTTCACCAGTGCAGAATCCCTTAAACAAAACAAAAACCAAAAACATTTAGAATGTATTCAGATTGTTTATTATGTGTCACAATTATAAACATTTTCAAAGTAGAAAAAATATTAATGTCCAAAAGCAAACACACAAAACAGAAGTGTTCTGGTCTGTTGTAGATAAACTTCATACAACGGCTACTGAATACACAACATAAAACAAGCAGTGTATGTTTTTTGTTAATTACATAGCCTACAGTAATATATAATAAATAATTCAGTGACCTTAATAATAATAATAATAATAATAATAATAAAAGTTTTCAAAATGCTTGTTCTAAAGTAAAAACTTACCATTTATAAACATTCCTGAAATTCTACATCGGTCAAAACCCGTCCACTTCCTGGTGCCTGAGGAAAGAGGAAAAGCATTCAGCTATCAGTTACTTCTTTAACGGATTTCCAGATAACACAGTTTTGTGTTACACTGTACAACAAATCCCTTTACTTGAAAGTCTGGAGCAACACCACAATCAGCATTTCCAACAGTCCCCTCTGCAGACTGAATGAGCTCTGTCACTTTGGAAGTGGTTCCACTGTAAGCAGTCACAGAGCTCCAATAACAGCTGGTCTGGAATAGATGGGTTTTCCTTAGAAACTAAATAATGAGGCCAAAACTCCACAACGGCAAGATCTGTGATCAACAAGAAAGGTTTTGTTCTAACAAACATTAAGAAACCCATAATCAAAAATACGCTACTTACAGGTCTAACTAATGTAAAGCACTCCTGACAGTGAACCTTCATATGAACTAGGAAATATCTCCTCAGGTGAACAACCACAGCACCTGTTTTACACTGTTTTCTTCTGGTTCTCCTGACTTACACAGAAGGGTGATGTGTGCACATAAGAGGACTTAACACTGCTGCCAACGCGCTAACCGCGAACTAACGCGCTACACCATTATAGCATAACACTTGAAAAGCACCTGCTATTCCTTTAAATGCTCAGAGTAGTTCAACTAACGTTAGCTCATGGTTAGCACTTTAGCTCGGAGCTAGTGCTTTACCTTGGGTTAACGCGGTTAGCACTTTAGCTCGGAGCTAGCGCTTTACCTTGGGTTAACTCGTTAACTCGTTAACTCCGAGCTAACCCGCTAACCACAAGCTAACGTTAGTTAACTACTTTGAACATTTAGCTAAAAGGAATAAGTTAACATAACGAATTAGCATCGAAGGGTAACATAACCTTGAACTGACAGCCATTTCATTAATCGAGCTAGACTGTGCTTTTCCAGTGTTATGCCAAAATGGCATTGTTACCTTTAGTTATAACGTTTTATTTTCCATACTGGAACAATAATTCAAAATAGCTAATCTCACTGAACTAAACTGACACATCACAAATCATGTTAATGTATGTATATGTGATTTTAAAGTGTATCACTTACCCTCTCGTTCTTTGTCTTCTTGAAGAGAATTTGTCTTCTCTTCAGCCCCAGCTGCTGGCATGTCCATTTGAAAATGATAAACTTGGGAAAATTCGTTCAATGAGGGTTTTAACCCTCACAGCGAGTGTCATCTGTTTTCTGTAACTTCAGTAATGGGCCACTTATGAAATGCCAGACTTGGGCCAAAAGTACTGAGACGCAAATCAGCGAGCATTGGTCTGCCACAGCATTAAGGTGCGGCCCTCTTCCTTCATCCACGCTGTTGGGCCACAACGTTTATGCCAGAATTGGCCCCTAAAAGTAGATATGAGTTAAAACCATACACAGCTGTTCAGCATCTGGCCCAAGTCTGGCCCACATGCCTAATATCCATCCTGAAGTCAACCAACACTTGCGTATGTAAGCCAGAATCGGCCCAGAACGGTCTGCTATCCCGGTGGGCCACTTATGACATGCCAGACTTGGGCCAAAAGTACTGAGGTGTAAATCAGCTGAGCCTGATTCTGCCGCAACTTAATTGTGCTGTGGCCCTTTTGCATCAACCACATTGTTGGGCCACAACATTCACACCAGAATTGGCCCTTAAACGTAAATATGAGTCAAAACCTTACACAGCTGTCCAGCATCTGGCCCAGTTGTGGCCCACATGCCTAATATCTATCCGGAACTCAACCAACACTCATGGATGTAAGCTAGAATCGGCCCAGAACTGTCTGCTATCTGGGATGGGGGTCCCGACCACTGAAGAACAGGGTAAAAGGGGGCTAACAAATCTGTACAGTCTGTAACTGTAGAACTACAAAGTGCACAGTATAGTAAGTGGAGCTGATAAAATGGACAGTGAGTGTAGAAACAAGGAGGTGGTCAGAATGTTATGCCTGACCGGTGTATACACACACACACACACACATATATATATATATATATATATATATATATATATATATATATATATATATATATATATATATATATATATGTCTGTATCTTCATCTCACTCTCTCTCTCTCTTTCAGTGGTGTCTGTCGTGCTGTGTAATATGGTGTGTGTGTGTGAGTGTGTACTGTGTGCGTGTGAGTGTGTGTGTGTGTGTGTGTGAGTGTGTACTGTGTGCGTGTGAGTGTGTGTGTGTGTGTGTGTGTGTGTGTATTAAGTTTCAGTGCTGGTTAAATATATTGGGGTCTGTATCCCCCGGAAGTCCAGGCCACACAGCGCCCTTCCTGCTCCTCCTTCCTCTTTAATGCGCTTAGTAAGTTCTGAAGTTCTGGTTTCTCCACCCAAACCGGGCTCTGATTGTGTTCAGTAGTCTGTGTTCAGCTCCGTAGTGCTCTGTGTTTTGCCTCTGTGCTGTTATCCGGTGTCGACCAGAGGAGGATGGGTTCCCCTTTTGAGTCTGGTTCCTCTCGAGGTTTCTTCCTCCTGTTGAGGGAGTTTGCCACTGTCGCCGAGGCCTGCTCACTGGGGGCGCGGACCCGGATTCTCTGTAAAGCTGCTTTGTGACAACATCTGTTGTAAAAGGCGCTACATAAATAAATTTGACTTGACTCTCTGTGCGGAGCGGAGAGCCGTTAGAGGTTCAGCCGCTACTTTTCCGGTAGTTCAGTTTGATGAAGAGCGCTGTGATTGGTCAAACTGCGCATTACCAGCGGCGCCATTTAGTGGAGGAGAGAGGAGCGGAGCTGCGCTGAGTTCCTGATCTGAGTCTCTAACGGACAATAAAACTGAGGAAAGAGTCAGAACTACAGGAGGCACTGAGTCAGAAGGAGAGCTGGAGGACTCCTGCTGAGGCAGAGCTTCACCGGAGAGAGCAGTGAGTAACGATACGACTCTAACTGTAATAACTGGACCGGTCCGAGCTCAGCAGCAGCACCGCGAGCCGAACCCCCGCCCGCTGAGTCTGAGACTCTGAGTTCATTTAGTCCTGCATCTCTGTGGTACCGGGCTGAGAGACTCAGAACCGGGACGGAGAAGAGGAGCGGTTTCGCTTAGAACGGGTTCACTTTATGGTTCCGGGAAAGTTGCCTGTCTGGGTGCGGTCACACAGGACAACGTTATTTTTTCCACCCGTATTCCGGCATAGCCCACATCCTGCGCTGTGATTGGTTAGTGGAGTCCTGTCTGCGCTGTTGTTGACTTGTATCTCATTCTGGGTGGGATGTGAAATGAAGGAACACAGACTCCACCTTAAGCTGGACAAACTGTGGGCCTTATACAATCCTAACAGATAAAGCCAGACATAAACTGCAGTTTTAGAAATCCTGATCTTTGGTTATTCACTGTATGTGTATAATTTATACACTCACTCTGTAAGTACACACTCTGTCTGACATGCAGTGATGAGTGTGGGGGTCACACTGTGTGTTTAACAGCCCCCACAGACAGATCTGTGTGTGGACAGTGTCCAATAAACCTGCGTCATAATTTAAAACTAATAATATGTCTAATATATCTAATAACATTCTCTCTATGGTCTGTTTTACACACACAAATAAAAAACACTGTATTAATGTTTAAACCCCACAATTCTGTTCAGTGAAGCAGAGTAAAGTCAGCATAAACAGACTGTAGAGGCAAATACTGACTTCTCTGCCCCAGTTTGTGTGAGTTCACCTGTGTGGTGCAGTGGTGGTGCTGATTATCTTTGTGTGTTGTTTTTGACGGGATGGAGTGCAAAATAGACGATAAGGCAGAGAGAGAGAGAGAGAGAGAGAGAGAGAGAGACACAGAGAGAGAGAGAGAGAGAGAGAGAGAGAGAGAGAGGGAGAGAGAGAGAGAGAGAGAAGAGGAGAGAGAGAGAGAGAGAGAGAGAGAGAGAGTATAACACACAGTTTCAGCTATGAAAAAGAACTCAAACTCCCAGATCCCCCCATCATCACGTGACACAGACAAAGCTAAACTGGATCAGATCAGTTTGTGTTTGTATGTGTTGTGAAAATGGTAATGGTAATGATAACTGATTAGTGGATCAATACATTATACATATGATAAAGGTTCTCGTTTGGAGGGCGAAGTCAACATCGTCTTGACTTCAGCAGCAGAACTTGTCCAGGAATCACTGTGACCTCATTTCCCTTTATAAAACTGAAAATACTGTCAGACGCAGCTGTTTACAAACCATAAACTACTGTAAGATGCTTAATATTAAAATAAAACATAACAACTGATTGCTGATATACGACTGCTGCACAGTCTTACTCTGCGCTAAAGGATACACATAGAGCTGGGCGATATGGCCAAAAATGTTATCACGATAAACAAAATTCATATCGTTCAATATCGATACATATCGCCATAAATGTCATTATTTATTTTAAGTTTGAAGGCTGATTTTTGCTCCTAGGTGGTTAATCACTGTTTTAAACTATCCTTTATGGTCAGAACACGACAAACACTCACCAGACAGTGGAACATTTCACAGATCTGTAATGGGAGAGTGGGAGAGAGTTACTGGTGAGCTGTTTTTACCAGCTGGAAAAGCACAGCTGTAGTTTTTGTAATAGTCATAATTTAAGAAAGAAAACAGATTATTTTATCTGTCTGGTGACGAGCGCTCGGCTATCCCGTTACAAATGATAAACAAGTGGCATCAACAGAGCTAAACTGCTTAGTTTCTCAACAACGTCAACTTAGTACAAACAGCAAACATTAGCTGACTCAGTACGTCAGTGCTGATCACACCACCTTACTGCCGTCACTCCCACCACATCCACATCAGAGCATATCACAGTGTTCAGACACAGCTAGCAGACGACTGGGCTTCTCTACTCTATCGTAGTAAATTGAGGGGTGAACCGCAACACCAGACAAACTGAGTCCTCCTTTTAGGTGCGTTTAAACTGAAAGCGGTGCTTCTGTGTCTTGTCTGATCTACAGTAACATCAATTCTCCGTGCTGTGAGAGTGACAGAGCTGCTTCAGGTTAGCCAGCTGCTAAAAACAGCTAGCCTGGAAAGATAACACTCTCCCATTCTCCCAATGCCTCACAGCTTCCTCAGTTTACTTTAGTTTAAATCAGGGCTGTAACTGCATGAACCACTTCTTTCTTTCACTTTCGTTGCTTGGGAAAGCACTAATACTGAAATATGACTGAGTGCTGTAACAGTGCTGTAGCTGTGAGGAGCAGACGTGATTTAACGCTGCTAAAGCTGTTAGGACGTTAGGAAAGAGGTGAGTTCACTGTAGGACAGAACAGTTACACCACTGACCTCGTCACTCACACTCGGTCACAGAAGGACAGATCACCGTCGCTCCACTCAAACAGGGAATGTATAACTCCACGTTTCAGACGCTGCTCAAGTATATTTGGTGACTCAGTTTTACTCGTCGCCCCTCCCTCTCTAATCATGTTGAAAAACTCGGAAGTGCACCCTCTCCTGGTGACAGCAGAGTAGTGTCGCTTTCTTTACAGTAGAAAACGCCACCAGGGCTGTCGCTGAACGTGGATGTGTGAGAATGGTGTATTATATTGAAATTTATCGAACATTTCTTATTGTTATATTGAGGAAAGTTATATTGCGATAATTATCATTATCGTTTTATTGCCCAGCCCTAGCTACACAGCTAACAATAGCCAAAAAAGTCATTACGCCACGGCTCTGCACCACGTTTATAACCTGACAAAGTTTTTTTTACTCTTTAATTTTTATAAAACCCACATCCCCACATCCCCCCAGTCTCTGTGAGACTACTTTATTATTCTAATAATCAGGAGTTCAGTATTTGTACATATACAGTAAAGTACATGCAGCAGCTTAAGGACACATAAATATAAAGCTGGTAAACGTGTTTATTTGAGGATGTTATAATTAGAGGTGTTGAACTTTGGTACAGTTGGCGCTGGGTGTGATGCTCAGATCTGTCTCCCATTGTGCATCTGGAAGTTGTGATGTTAAGCCAGTGTAGTTTAATTGTTTAGAAAAGTTTGTGAGGGGATTTTAAAATGATACCTTTAAACATTTCTTCTGCTGTGAGGTGGTTCTGAATCATGTTACTAAATGTATTAATATATTAAATTATTAAATGTATTAATATTTTAAATGTACAGTGTGGATGATGGCAGATGGCAGATTTTAGTTGTAGGTACTGAAGAAAAGTTTCAGAAGTACCAGTTCTGTACTTCTGGACTGATTCTCTGGACTGAGGTTTGTTTAATGTCTTGTGTGTCAGAGATGCTTTTGTTTGTCCATTCAGGTATATCTGTTATTGTGCAGACAGTCTGGCCTGTTCCAAAGTGGAGTGGTTGTTTCCATATCTGTGCTGTTGAGTTGGTGATTTTGATGGCTGTTGTTGGTGATTAAAGTAGGTGTGATATCTTACAGAGGGTCTGATCAATAATAGATCAGAAATTTATATTTCTTTACACTTTGATTGGTTTCAATCCAGGAGTTACATTGATCATTAAGGGGTTTCCATTTTTAATTAAATTGCAGTCGTGTGGCACAAAAATAACTGTAAAAATTAAGGGATTTAAACCACCTCGCAGTTTAGTTTTTTTTGTAATGTGAACAGCTGAATTCTTTTTTTTTTCAGTATAAATTGGATCTAAAGGTGTGAAGGGAGTTGAACCAGGTAGATGGAATAATTGGATTGGAATATGAGTTGAGATAAAGTATGTTTTTTTTTGTAATTCAGATGTTTAATTGCTTTTCTGCTGTTCAGCCTCACAACAGTGTGTAATAAAAAGGTAGTTTATTTTTGGTAGTGCAGTTATTTTGATTTGATTTCTGATCGGACTGTGAGAGTGATGTGTTCATCAGTGGATTTAGACCATCCTGTACTGATTTGAGGAGAGGATTATGGTTTACATATGTATAAGATTTATGCCAGACTGTGTGATTTTGTCAGAACAGAGAGGGTTGGTTATTGTTTTTGCTGCAGAGTTCCAGTTGTGTGAATGTGGTGGTGAAAGTGTGGATCAGCTGACAGAATAATTAGAGATCTTTGAGAAAAAGTTGATCAGTTTAGTAGTTATTTATAAGGACTCTGGGGGATTTTACAGATACAGAAGTCTACTGTGTGCATATAGACTCATTTTATACTGGCTGTTGTCGACTTATATTCCTTTAATCTTACTGTTTTGATTCTGATTCCTCTCTGTAGTGTGAAGCGTGATGTTAATCCATTACCTGTGATTGAGGCTGTTGGTGAGTTGTATAATGCAGTAACCCATTTGTTAAATGACTCTCCAAACACAGTATTCTATAGTGCAGTTAGTATAAACTTATATAATTACGATGTACATCTGAGTGGTCAGTCTGAGTGGGTGAGGACATGTTAAAGTATTGAAATGGGCCGCTGGACTGGGTACCAGTTTAGCATATGTGTGTACTCAGTTTGTGTGTAAAGTTGAAGTCCTTATTTAACACGACTGAGTTTCAAACAGAAACTAAAGTCATGTTTAAGGTAGTAACAGCTAACTAATGTGTACACAGCCTCATACACTGAACACTGTTGCTTTAACAGGACGATAACAAGTGGGGCACAACTTGTTATAATTGGTTAGTTGGTCCATTAATTAATCAGTTAGTTGGTAAATGTAAAACTGCAGATGATAGTCTGGATTTTTTTTTTCAACAGTTGTAAAATAAAATAATTATTCCTTTCATTCCTTCTTTATAAAAACTGGTTAAAATTCATCTGAAGTTATGAGTTTTGTCATTATGATTAAACTGTTATGCTGCAAATAAGCTTAGATAATGCCGTGAACATGCAGCGCTAAGCACGCTGATTCCACACCATCTGTGTAGTGAGCAGTCTGAGGTCAGTGTGTTTGTTGTTGAAGGAGCGTCAGATTGTAATGAGTTAATGAGTTAAAGGGGTAAATCACATGCAGTCAGGTGGTCTCAGCTAATACTGATAGCGTGAGTAGCTTCAATGTTTGGCGAATTCCAGCAGCATCTGATGATCTTAGATGAAAGTTTGAGTGTAAGAGATGCACAAATGAGACAAATGAGTTGGAAAAATTCAGATATAAAATATCACTTAGCCGCGTTTTGGCCGGGTCAGTCGGTCATGCACAGTTCTGTACTGCAGTCTTTGTTAATCTGTATTTCCGTCTTTCAGTCATGTGATGTAACTGTGAAGTGCAAACTCATCAGGCCCACTAACAGATACCGGGATCCACTGCCCACAGTTTTTATTTTGTTATTGGTTATTGGTTATGCTGATTGGTTATTAAAGCCCTGATAAGTTCAGAACCGGTTAAGAATCAATAAACGTGCTGCCATGGAAACACAGATGCAGCTCAAATTGTATTTTTCTGCATTTAATGAAACAGAAGATTGTGAACACGTTTTATGAACTGATTAAAACTGAATACCTGTAATCTGAATACTTCATCTGTTACCTGTATATTTTAAAATATTTTCTCAAAACAGCTGAACTCTATATTAGTGCGCCACAAAAGATCCTTGTGCTGAGAGCAAACAGGCTGAACAGCTCCATCACTGATATCACAGGCTTGAATTAAAGTACTTATGATGTGATTCACTGTAAATCTGCAGTATAAACGTCTAAAAATGTCTCTTTAATGGCTCACATGCTTCAGCATGTCTGTGTTTCACTCAGATCTGCTGTGGGAGTTTTGAAAGTGGAGCTTCTAAACAGTGCAGTATTTGTTGAGTATGGATGTGTCTGAGTCCCACATGACTGTTTGATAGCTATATTTTGCGCTGTTTGGCTGCAGCATCCAGTATTTAAATTCCTACATAGGGTGCAGGGAGCCGTTTGAGATCTAGCCCCATTGTGGGAAAAAATGCTAAATAGGACCTGCGGTGGTGATTTGGTACCAAGAAGCACTTATAAAGTGAAGGTTTGAACAATGAAATGATCACAGTGCACAATAATGGGCAACCGAACATTCTTCTGCTCTGTTTTGCGTCGTGAACCCCCTTCCTGTGGTAAAATCACAGTTATGCACGAACTCTCTGGGCTTATCACTTAGTTAAAGCTATATATCTATGGAAAAAGTCCTGCAAATTTTTTCACTGTCACATAGCAAGAATATGGCTGTGTATGTATTTTCATCATCATCATGTTGGCTGCTGTTTAGAGACCAGCGAAGGAACGAGTGATGACCAGTGGGAAGGACAGGCATATTGGAGTCTTTATGGTTTTGAAAGTTGGACTTGGACTTGGATACAGTTACCATACATTGTTCCTTTTGCGCAGCTTGTTATTGTATTATTTGTTATTGTTTGTTTGTTTCAGTTTTGTTCATAAACATGTTCATATTCAATTATGAATCTCTTCATTTCATGAACTCCCCTGCCCTCCATTTTGTCTCCTAACCCCCGACACATTTCAGGCACAGAAGGTTTCCTTGTTTTAAGTCTTGTAAAAAAATTAATAGCATGTTAAACATTTATTCTGTCAGGTGATGTTTTAGTCTCTGAGCTGTCTGTGTGGTTCCTGCTGGTTTCAGCAGCTCTTATTCAGCTGCTCAGTGAAGATATTATTAGATACTAAACTCTGAAATGGCTAAAATCATTCAAAATGTTGATGTAAGTGTATTAAAGTGTGTTAAATTCAGCACTGACTGAGTTTCAGTGTGAGTGTGATCAGCTGTGCTCAGTGAACTGAAATGTTGTTCTTGTGTTTCAGAAATGAAGTGTGTCTGGGTGATGATGATGTTCCTCCACTGTTCCTCCGCTTCTGAAGGTACAGTAACTCTACTATTAGAGGAATACCAAACAGGCTGAATCACTTCTGAAACTGAATCACTCTAGTTAGGTCTGAATGTCTCCTCTGCTGGATTGAGGATGTTTATTAAAGGTGTCAGGGGACGAACACAGATGTGAGTTAAAGGAACACAAATCACACAACTTTTAAGCAATCAATGGTCTTTTAGGAGATTTGAGTAGATTATCTGTGGTGTGTGTTATTGAGTAGATTATCTCTGGTGTGTGTGATTGAGTAGATTATCTGACATGTGTGTGATTGAGTAGATTATCTGTGGTGTGTGTTATTGAGTAGATTATCTGTGGTGTGTGTGTTATTGAGTAGATTATCTGTGGTGTGTGTGATTGAGTAGATTATCTGTGGTGTGTGTGATTGAGTAGATTATCTGTGGTGTGTGTGATTGAGTAGATTATCTGACGTGTGTGATTGAGTAGATTATCTGTGGTGTGTGTTATTGAGTAGATTATCTGTGGTGTGTGTGATTGAGTAGATTATCTGTGGTGTGTGTGTTATTGAGTAGATTATCTGTGGTGTGTGTTATAGAGTAGATTATCTGTGGTGTGTGTGATTGAGTAGATTATCTGACGTGTGTGATTGAGTAGATTATCTGTGGTGTGTTATTGAGTAGATTATCTGTGGTGTGTGTGATTGAGTAGATTATCTGTGGTGTGTGTGTTATTGAGTAGATTATCTGTGGTGTGTGTTATAGAGTAGATTATCTGTGGTGTGTGTGTGATTGAGTAGATTATCTGTGGTGTGTGTTATTGAGTAGATTATCTGTGGTGTGTGTGATTGGGTAGATTATCTGTGGTGTGTGTTATAGAGTAGATTATCTGTGGTGTGTGTGATTGGGTAGATTATCTGTGGTGTGTGTTATTGAGTAGATTATCTGTGGTGTGTGTTATTGAGTAGATTATCTGTGGTGTGTGTGATTGAGTAGATTATCTGTGGTGTGTGTGATTGAGTAGATTATCTGTGGTGTGTGTTATTGAGTAGATTATCTGTGGTGTGTGTTATTGAGTAGATTATCTGTGGTGTGTTATTGAGTAGATTATCTGTGGTGTGTGTTATTGAGTAGATTATCTGTGGTGTGTGTTATTGAGTAGATTATCTGTGGTGTGTGTGTGATTGAGTAGATTATCTGTGGTGTGTTATTGAGTAGATTATCTGTGGTGTGTGTGTTATTGAGTAGATTATCTGTGGTGTGTGTGATTGAGTAGATTATCTGTGGTGTGTGTGTGATTCAGTAGATTATCTGTGGTGTGTGTGATTGAGTAGATTATCTGTGGTGTGTGTGTTATTGAGTAGATTATCTGTGGTGTGTGTGATTGAGTAGATTATCTGTGGTGTGTGTTATTGAGTAGATTATCTGTGGTGTGTGTGTGATTCAGTAGATTATCTGTGGTGTGTGTGATTGAGTAGATTATCTGTGGTGTGTGTGTTATTGAGTAGATTATCTGTGGTGTGTGTGATTGAGTAGATTATCTGTGGTGTGTGTTATTGAGTAGATTATCTGTGGTGTGTGTTATTGAGTAGATTATCTGTGGTGTGTGTGTGATTGAGTAGATTATCTGTGGTGTGTGTGTGATTGAGTAGATTATCTGTGGTGTGTGTTATTGAGTAGATTATCTGTGGTGTGTGTGTGATTGAGTAGATTATCTGTGGTGTGTGTGTGATTGAGTAGATTATCTGTGTTGTGTGTGTTATTGAGTAGATTATCTGTGGTGTGTGTGATTGAGTAGATTATCTGTGGTGTGTGATTGAGTAGATTATCTGTGGTGTGTGTTATTGAGTAGATTATCTGTGGTGTGTGTGATTGAGTAGATTATCTGTGGTGTGTGTGATTGAGTAGATTATCTGTGGTGTGTGTGATTGAGTAGATTATCTGTGGTGTGTGTTATTGAGTAGATTATCTTTGGTGTGTGTGATTGAGTAGATTATCTGTGGTGTGTGTGATTGAGTAGATTATCTGTGGTGTGTGTGATTGAGTAGATTATCTGTGGTGTGTGATTGAGTAGATTATCTGTGGTGTGTGTGATTGAGTAGATTATCTGTGGTGTGTGTTATTGAGTAGATTATCTGTGGTGTGTGTGTTATTGAGTAGATTATCTGACGTGTGTGTGATTGAGTTGATTATCTGTGGTGTGTGTGATTGAGTAGATTATCTGTGGTGTGTGTTATTGAGTAGATTATCTGTGGTGTGTGTGTGATTGAGTAGATTATCTGTGGTGTGTGTGTGACTGAGTAGATTATCTGTGGTGTGTTATTGAGTAGATTATCTGTGGTGTGTGTGTGACTGAGTAGATTATCTGTGGTGTGTGTTATTGAGTAGATTATCTGTGGTGTGTTATTGAGTAGATTATCTGTGGTTTGTGTGTGTGATTGAGTAGATTATCTGTGGTGTCTGTGATTGAGTAGATTATCTGTGGTGTGTGTGATTGAGTAGATTATCTGTGGTGTGTGTTATTGAGTAGATTATCTGACGTGTGTGTGATTGAGTAGATTATCTGTGGTGTGTGTGATTGAGTAGATTATCTGTGGTGTGTGTGATTGAGTAGATTATCTGTGTTGTGTGTGTTATTGAGTAGATTATCTGTGGTGTGTGTGATTGAGTAGATTATCTGTGGTGTGTGTTTTTGAGTAGATTATCTGTGGTGTGTGTTATTGGGTAGATTATCTGTGGTGTGTGTTATTGAGTAGATTATCTGTGGTGTGTTTGTGTGATTGAGTAGATTATCTGTGGTGTGTGTGATTGAGTAGATTATCTGTGGTGTGTTTGTGTGATTGAGTAGATTATCTGTGGTGTGTTTGTGTGTTATTGAGTAGATTATCTGTGGTGTGTGTGATTGAGTAGATTATCTGTGGTGTGTGTGATTGAGTAGATTATCTGACGTGTGTGTGATTGAGTAGATTATCTGTGGTGTGTGTGATTGAGTAGATTATCTGTGGTGTGTTTGTGTGATTGAGTAGATTATCTGTGGTGTGTTTGTGTGATTATCTGTGGTGTGTGTGATTGAGTAGATTATCTGTGGTGTGTGTGATTGAGTAGATTATCTGTGGTGTGTGTGATTGAGTAGATTATCTGACGTGTGTGTGATTGAGTAGATTATCTGTGGTGTGTGTGATTGAGTAGATTATCTGTGGTGTGTGTTATTGAGTAGATTATCTGTGGTGTGTGTGTGATTAAGTAGATTATCTGTGGTGTGTGTGACTGAGTAGATTATCTGTGGTGTGTGATTGAGTAGATTATCTGTGGTGTGTGTGATTGAGTAGATTATCTGTGGTGTGTGATTGAGTAGATTATCTGTGGTGTGTGTGATTGAGTAGATTATCTGTGGTGTGTGTTATTGAGTAGATTATCTGTGGTGTGTGTGATTGAGTAGATTATCTGTGGTGTGTGTTATTGAGTAGATTATCTGTGGTGTGTGTTATTGAGTAGATTATCTGTGGTGTGTGTGTGATTGAGTAGATTATCTGTGGTGTGTGTGTGATTGAGTAGATTATCTGTGGTGTGTGTGATTGAGTAGATTATCTGTGGTGTGTGTGATTGAGTAGATTATCTGTGGTGTGTGTGATTGAGTAGATTATCTGTGGTGTGTTTGTGTGATTGAGTAGATTATCTGTGGTGTGTGTTATTAAGTAGATTATCTGTGGTGTGTGTGATTGAGTAGATTATCTGTGGTGTGTGTGATTGAGTAGATTATCTGTGGTGTGTGTTATTGAGTAGATTATCTGTGGTGTGTGTGATTGAGTAGATTATCTGTGGTGTGTGTGATTGAGTAGATTATCTGTGGTGTGTTTGTGTGATTGAGTAGATTATCTGTGGTGTGTTTGTGTGATTCAGTAGATTATCTGTGGTGTGTTTGTGTGATTGAGTAGATTATCTGTGGTGTGTGTGTGTGATTGAGTAGATTATCTGTGGTGTGTTATTGAGTAGATTATCTGTGGTGTGTGTTATTGAGTAGATTATCTGTGGTGTGTGTGTGATTGAGTAGATTATCTGTGGTGTGTGTTATTGAGTAGATTATCTGTGGTGTGTGTGATTGAGTAGATTATCTGTGGTGTGTGTTATTGAGTAGATTATCTGTGGTGTGTTATTGAGTAGATTATCTGTGGTGTGTGTTATTGAGTAGATTATCTGTGGTGTGTGTGATTGAGTAGATTATCTGTGGTGTGTTATTGAGTAGATTATCTGTGGTGTGTGTGTTATTGAGTAGATTATCTGTGGTGTGTTATTGAGTAGATTATCTGTGGTGTGTGTTATTGAGTAGATTATCTGTGGTGTGTGTGATTGAGTAGATTATCTGTGGTGTGTGTTTTTGAGTAGATTATCTGTGGTGTGTGTTATTGGGTAGATTATCTGTGGTGTGTGTTATTGAGTAGATTATCTGTGGTGTGTTTGTGTGATTGAGTAGATTATCTGTGGTGTGTGTGATTGAGTAGATTATCTGTGGTGTGTTTGTGTGATTGAGTAGATTATCTGTGGTGTGTTTGTGTGTTATTGAGTAGATTATCTGTGGTGTGTGTGATTGAGTAGATTATCTGTGGTGTGTGTGATTGAGTAGATTATCTGACGTGTGTGTGATTGAGTAGATTATCTGTGGTGTGTGTGATTGAGTAGATTATCTGTGGTGTGTTTGTGTGATTGAGTAGATTATCTGTGGTGTGTTTGTGTGATTGAGTAGATTATCTGTGGTGTGTTTGTGTGATTGAGTAGATTATCTGTGGTGTGTGTGATTGAGTAGATTATCTGTGGTGTGTGTGATTGAGTAGATTATCTGTGGTGTGTGTGATTGAGTAGATTATCTGACGTGTGTGTGATTGAGTAGATTATCTGTGGTGTGTGTTATTGAGTAGATTATCTGTGGTGTGTGTGTGATTAAGTAGATTATCTGTGGTGTGTGTGACTGAGTAGATTATCTGTGGTGTGTGATTGAGTAGATTATCTGTGGTGTGTGTGATTGAGTAGATTATCTGTGGTGTGTGTTATTGAGTAGATTATCTGTGGTGTGTGTGATTGAGTAGATTATCTGTGGTGTGTGTGTGACTGAGTAGATTATCTGTGGTGTGTGTGATTGAGTAGATTATCTGTGGTGTGTGTTATTGAGTAGATTATCTGTGGTGTGTGTTATTGAGTAGATTATCTGTGGTGTGTGTGTGATTGAGTAGATTATCTGTGGTGTGTGTGTGATTGAGTAGATTATCTGTGGTGTGTGTGATTGAGTAGATTATCTGTGGTGTGTGTTATTGAGTAGATTATCTGTGGTGTGTGTTATAGAGTAGATTATCTGTGGTGTGTGTTATTGAGTAGATTATCTGTGGTGTGTGTGATTGAGTAGATTATCTGTGGTGTGTTATTGAGTAGATTATCTGTGGTGTGTGTGTTATTGAGTAGATTATCTGTGGTGTGTTATTGAGTAGATTATCTGTGGTGTGTGTTATTGAGTAGATTATCTGTGGTGTGTGTTATTGAGTAGATTATCTGTGGTGTGTGTGATTGAGTAGATTATCTGTGGTGTGTGTTATTGAGTAGATTATCTGTGGTGTGTGTGATTGAGTAGATTATCTGTGGTGTGTTATTGAGTAGATTATCTGTGGTGTGTGTGTTATTGAGTAGATTATCTGTGGTGTGTTATTGAGTAGATTATCTGTGGTGTGTGTTATTGAGTAGATTATCTGTGGTGTGTGTTATTGAGTAGATTATCTGTGGTGTGTGTGATTGAGTAGATTATCTGTGTTGTGTGTGTTATTGAGTAGATTATCTGTGGTGTGTGTGATTGAGTAGATTATCTGTGGTGTGTGTTATTGAGTAGATTATCTGTGGTGTGTGTGATTGAGTAGATTATCTGTGGTGTGTGATTAAGTAGATTATCTGTGGTGTGTGTTATTGAGTAGATTATCTGTGGTGTGTGTGATTGAGTAGATTATCTGTGGTGTGTTATTGAGTAGATTATCTGTGGTGTGTGTGATTGAGTAGATTATCTGTGGTGTGTGTTATTGAGTAGATTATCTGTGGTGTGTGTGATTGAGTAGATTATCTGTGGTGTGTGTTATTGAGTAGATTATCTGTGGTGTGTGTGATTGAGTAGATTATCTGTGGTGTGTTATTGAGTAGATTATCTGTCGTTTATTAAATGTTCTGTTTCTCTTTTACAGAGAGGTTTAAGGTTGTGGTTCCAGTTGCTCCTGTTGTCGCTGCAGCTGGCTCTGACGTTGTTCTGCCATGTTCTGTTCGACGCTCGGCTGATCAGTCCAGTCTGAGTGCTGTGGATTTGAACATTACGTGGACCGGATCAGACCTGGGAGGCGCTGTAGTTCATTTCTATGGAGATCATAAAGACATGAACGCCGGGCAGATTCCTCATTACAGAGGGAGAACAGCTCTGTTTAAAGAGGAGCTACAGAACGGCGACGCCTCACTGAGACTGAGTGAAGTTAATCTTCGTGATGAAGGAAAGTACAGATGTCGTGTTGACTCTGACTACTTTGATGATGAGGCCTCTTTTGATCTGAAAGTTGAAGGTAAAAGTCGTTATGTTTACATTATATTTAAAATAAAGTTTATTATTGTAGTAAATGTTCGTGTGAAAGGAAGTGATGTCACACTCACTCGTATTTTTTTCCTTTAATCCACAGTTATTGGAGAGCGTCCAGTGATCACCTTGGAGAGCTATGATAGGAACTCAGAGGAGTTCAGTTTACTGTGTGAGTCTAAAGGCTGGAGGCCTCAGCCTGATCTTCAGTTGCTGAACAGTAAAGGAGACATTCAGACTGCAGGAGTTCCAGAGTCACAGAGACACGCTGAGCTGTTCAATGTGAAACGACGCTTCACTGTACATAAGAACAACATTGACACGTTCTACTGCAGAGCCACACTGGGAAAACACAGGATGGAGGAAGAGATCAAACCTAGTGTCTTCTATGGTGAGTTACTCCACACAGCGGAAAACACTCTGAATCAGCACAAGAACTCTCTGAACTCTCCAAGAAGGAGCGATTTTAAAATTGTTTATATTTAATTCATTAATTTAGGCTTATTTATTTATTAATTTATTTTATTAAATTAAATATTAAAATATTTAATTTACAAATACAAACTCAGTTTTTTTTTTTAAATAACCACCTGTTAAGGCAGCATTTAAAACACGTCCAAAGGAGAAAGAGCATGTAGAGTCAATTAATATACAGTATTAGGGGTGGGAATCTTAGGCACCTCATGCCTCTAGGCACCTCAGCCCTCTGAATTACAATTCAGAGGGCTGCGATGCGATTATAAAACAATTATTGATGCATCTCGATGCATCTTTTTTTTCTATATAGCATTTCTATTTTCTCACTGTGTGAGCCCAAGTTTCAAGTTTATTTGTCATTTGCACAACATGTCAGGACATTTAAGCATTGAAATGCTTGTGGTGAGGCTCAGCTAATCACTCTACAGAAAGTAAATAAGTAAAAATAAAAATACAAGAAAAACCAACTGAAATATATTAAATATACACAAAATATACATAGAATATAGAGACAATATACATTTTAAAGTGACTAAGTGACTCAGTGTTGTTATTTAAAGTGACTTGGTACTTTTAAAGCAAAGTATCTGTAATGATCCATAATGAATTTACTTCCAATATCTTTTATTAATAAATCAAATGGAAGTGATGTGGCAGGTGAACTGGAAGGCTCTCATTCAGTGCTCTCATTTGGAGCACGAGAAGCTGCTGCCACTCATCTGCGATAAAATGCGCAGTTACGGTGAAATAAGATCCAGTGTCAGTGGATGACCACGCAGCACATGTTACAGCCGTCCTCCCCGTTTTCTGTAGTGATTTTATAACTTCGGTTTTGGTCTCATTGTAGAGACGGGGGGGTCGCTGTGTCAGTAAAGTATCTTTGAGACGGGTCGTGTGCAGCATAGCGCGAAAGCCCTGTTTCACAACGACTGAGAACCGCCGTGCAGACTACAGGTCACACAGCAGCGATGCGCTATTCGCATTTATAAGCAGCGCAGTTGGTTTCCTGGTGCGTTAAATCTGCAACGAGAGACAGTCAAACACTAAAAAGTGGCGAAGCTGAAGTCGCTTCTCTTTCGAATTCTTCCGTTCCACCTTAAATGGTGCCACATTTTCATTCGGCGCCTCAGTTAGAATTTAAGGTGGAACGGGTAAATTTGAATAAGAAGCTGGAGAATAAGAAGCGACTTCAGCCTCGGAAAACAGTCGAAAAGGTTTCTGCCGGAGATGGGAGGAAAGCGGCTGTAGCTAAAGCTTAAAGCAGAGCGAAGTAAATCTGCGTTCGTGTTTATATTGTTTAGCCTCTACTAGGACATCAGCACACACTGACACATACTGGACATTAAATGTTGTGGCTCCCAAGGTGGTTTGACTTTGTTGAAAGGTCAAAATGTCTCTTATCATTTGTGTTGTGACTCCTGACTCCTGATTTCTCGCTCGTCCAGTGGTGTTTTTGTTATATGCCGCCGCAGACTGTCCGGGCGCTGCACTTCCGCCCTTTGTGTTCCGTCAACATTACGTTATAAATGAAATATTTAGAAAATCGATTTTTGACATTTATGAATCGATTCAGAATCATTCACGTCCGCATTGCGATGCATCTAAGAATCAATTTTTTCCCGCACCCCTATACAGTACTGAGGAAAAGTCAGAGACCACCCTTTTTCCTGTGTCTAGTTTCCAGTAGGGGGCGACTCAGTGCACATTTTTAGAGACTGGGTTTGTGAGAAGATGCGCAGTGGAAGTGAAGAGAGTCAGATTTCATGGTACCGAATATGATAATGAGAATAGTTTGTGCTGCTCTGTTTAACACGTTACACACATTCCTAAAGTAATGACCATCAGTGGCTCTAAGAACTGGACACACCTGGTTTGGTCAGCTGACCTTAGACGGCCGATTAGCCCAGCTGTTTAAAGTGGCCAGGTTTCTCAGTTGTGTTCAGTAATGAGGGAGGTGCTGATACGACTTCTCCTCTTCTGATACCGATACTGGATTATTGAGTCTGGGCTGATACTGAGTACCAGGTCCAGTACTAGTTCAGTCTGACCTGTCTGGTCCTGATGTTTCTATAATTTCACTGTTTAAATATCTGATTCTGGTAAAACTGTGTTCTGTCTGTCTCTGCTGGACTGAACGGTGTTTAGTTGTTGGATCTGATAGATATTTTTTCTGAAGTTTTCAAAATGACATTTAAAGAGTCTCATTAACAGGATGTGATGTGTGTTTTTGGATCTCATTTATCTCTCTGTGTGTTTTTGGATCTCATTTATCTCTCTGTGTGTTTTTGGATCTCATTTCTATCTCTGTGTGTTTTTGGATCTCATTTATATCTCTGTGTGTTTTTGGATCTCATTTCTATCTCTGTGTGTTTTTGGATCTCATTTCTATCTCTGTGTGTTTTTGGATCTCATTTCTATCTCTGTGTGTTTTTGGATCTCATTTCTATCTCTGTGTGTTTTGTGTCTCATAGTGAGTATCAGAGCTTTAACTGCCTGTATCAGGTATTGAGCTGTGCTGGTCTGGCTGCTCCGTCTGGCGTTTCAGACTCATTTCAGATTAAACAGGAATATAATCAGACTGTAGAAACCTTTGGTCTTCAGTCTGAGTTTATATTTACATTTATTCACACAGATAAATAAAACTGTAATAACTCCACCTTTTCCTGGTCCTCCTGAGGTCAGACCACCTGACATGGTCAACTCAACCGTTCTGACCGCGACTCAGGCAGGACACTTTTACTGAATCTGTAAAAGGGACGCTGACCCTGGCGTTGCACCATGAAAGTCTATTGGGCTCTTCTTAATGATGCAATAACCTGGCCCCTCTTTCATAAAAATGTCAAAATAAAAGTCCTCTGTTTTTCCTGTGCTGACATTTGAGGAAGTCAGAACTTCTGGGCGAAGTTTTTCATTTCAGTGAGTTGAGCTTTTAAAATGACCTTATTTTGCAACTTGGATTTCATTTTAAACTTTTCAAACATAAAATCACGACAAGTTATTTTATTTAGACTTTTATTTTAAATGGGAGCTTCTAGGAGCAACAACAGCTCAGCCAAGAAGCGGGAGACCACTCAAACTCACAGAGTGGGACCCCCCAGTGTCTGTCCTCTGCTGAATCACTAAAGAGCTCCAAACTGCCTCTGGAAGCAACATCAGCACAAGAACTGAGTGTTGAGCTTCACTAAATGGGTTTCCACTCCTGAGCAGCTGCACACAAGCCTAAGATCAAGGGTCCGGGGGTGGGGGGTGTAAAGCACGTTGCCAGTGGAGCAGAGGAGACATGCTGTAGTGGAGGTGGAGCTCTTTTCAGCTATTTTTTTTGTATTCATCTAATGATCACTTTGATTGTGGATTAATCTGCTGAGTATTTTCTTTATTAACTGTTTGATTGTTTGGTTTTTATAAAATAGTGAGAAACACCATCACTAATGCTCTAAATGATGACCAACACAGAGGTCAGTTTACTGTAGGAGGGCCAGACTGATCCCCTCTGTACCTTTAACTCCTACACACTCACTCCTGTCAGCCTTCTGAGCTGAGACAGTGTGTGTGTTCCTTTGTGAGGTCAGATCAGGGTCAGCGTGTGTTAGTCAGAGGTGACCGAATGGACAGACGGGCAGGTGTAGCCGGGAGCCGGATGAGGAGAATTATTTCATAGCTCGTTTAATTAACGACGTCAATAAGGAAGAGAATATCACAAACACAGCGTACCGGAGTCAACCTGCACTCTCGAAAGAGACGGTTCTTCAAGGGTTCTTTAGTACAGAAAATGGTGATGATTAAAAATATCTTCAGACTGATGGAGAATGTGCTGTAGATATTTCTATATAGAACTATTTTGAAGAGGTTCTATATAGCACCCAAAAGGTCAAGCTTGTAATAATAGAAGAACCCGTTTTGGTGCAATATAGAACCCTTTTCAAAAAGGGTTCTATATTGAACCATCTATAGGACATTCATGCACACTTTCCATCTTAAGAACTTTTTCTTGATGCAAAGAACCCTTTAATCATGCAAAGGGTTCTTTGAGTGTTCATGGTTCTATATAGAATCAATTCTTTACTAAAGAACCCTTGAAGAACCTTGTTTTTAAGAGTGTGGTGTTCACTCTTCCACTCCAGCCCAGACGGCGGAGAGCGTTACTGATGAGCAGTGAGCAGATGAGACAGGAAGGACGTGGAGTCGATGCTGATCAGTGACTCCATCACACGCTGACAGAGCTCCAGCTCGTCAGTTCATCAGCTACCTGATCATGTAGAGTCAGGTCACTGCCTCACCTGTGCTTTCAAACATGAACTGAACCCAGTCCAGAACCCCCTCAGTGACGTTAGTAGAACTTAAAGAGGGATGATGGGCAGAGTGCGGTCCGGTGGTCTTTATCGTGTTACAGCACAAACGTTCTCTCTCTCTACTGCACAGCAGAGCTGCCCTCCTCCACTCATCACTGCAGCACGTTTAAAACACACAGTACGTCTGTTACTGACCGGTACAGCAGGGGGGAGTTTACATCGGTTACATTTTAAAATACTGATAATAAACAAATGTACACGATATGATAACCATCAATATTCATACCATGATATACCATGAAACCAGTCGCTGCTGCAGCCCTACAGACGAACAGGCCGACTTCAGCTGCAGATGAGAGAGACAGTGAGCTGAGTTTGGGTGGTGGTTTATGTGAGAGTTAGTGATGAATGAAAGAACGTTAGTTGTTCGTGTGAAAGTCTGAAGTGGAACAGGGAGTCAGGGACTTGTTGGGGAGCAGATTTCAGTGAGAGGAGCAGCTGGAGCTCATCGGTGTTTAAGTAGAGATGCATGATGATCAGAATCATATCAGTATTTACAGATATGTGCTCTAAAATGATCAGCACTGGACCGATGATTAGAAATGACCGACATTTCAAACCGGTATTTGATGATATTTTTATCCACAAGAGTGGAAAGTGTGGGACGCTGAGTTACTCTGCCATAATGTCTGTGTTTGATTAGTTTAGTCTATTTGTAACTTTACAGAAAGTCAGATTTCTCTGTAATGCAAACTACATAGCAGAGTAAAACAGTGAACACTTTAATAATCATATTTCAGTGTTTGTCTTAAATGTTAATGTAGGTAAAGTGGCTCACTGAGACTCGAGAGCAGCACAGATGAGTTTATATCTCCATCAGATCTGAGAGCTTCAGTGGTAGAGTGCTAGATAACACTCTGGAACATGTGAGACCAGGAGGCAGATTTACTGACTTGTTTTGTGTGGCTGTAGTGATTTATTGGTCCTGTAGCAGCTTAAAACAGTCAACAGTGCTTTGTGCTTCTGCCTCAGCGCTTCTGCCTTTATAGGAGTTTCTCTGTCAGAGAGCACTGAGATTATTATAATGAGGCACAGACTCAGATCACCAACACTGATTAAGTACTGACTGTGTTCTGATCAACACCTGAGAGAAGATCAGCTTCTCTTCACTGCTAACACTGAACTCAGAGAGAAAAGAGTTTCTCTGACAGCTTCAGTGAAACATAAAAACACATGGAAACACCTGCAGTGTCACTTTATTCCTAATGTGGTGAAAATATATAAACAAGCAGTTTAAGAGGTTTGATTTACTAATGATGTCATACTTTTCCAGACAGGTGATAAAAGTAGGAATGAACTGATCAGGAGTTATTATGGCAGATTCCAGTTTCTTTAGATAAACTGGCAGATGAGCAGTTTTTATTAGCCTTTTCTGTTTGAAGTTTGCACTTTATGGGGTAAATAAACAGATGAAACACACCAGCACGTTTCCAGTTTATCTGAACATGTGTGTTTATATAAAAGACTGACTGTCAGGGGTGGCGCCACACCTCCAGACATATTGTTTCCAAAAAAATAAAATAAAAACGGTGGGCTGAGTGATGAAATACAATTAGGCCACTGACTAAAATTGCGTTTCATGTCAAAAGACTTTCATGACGTCTTTATAGACCTATTCAGAGGTTGGTAGTAACTCATTACCTTTACTGAAGTACTTTAGTGAAATATTGATGGATTTTTACTCTCCTGAGTTTTTTAAGTCATATTAGTTTTATATCTGTTCAGGTCTTTTAGTGAGTAAAGGAATCTTTTACTCCGTCACATTTCAGCCATTCATATTTAGATACTTATTCAATTTTATCTGTTTAATTTCAGTTTGCTTTGATGGTGATATTTGTACTGCTTTGTGATTGGTTACATCTCTGACTTTGGAGTTTCTGTATTTTAAACAAAAAAAAACCCAAGAAGAGAAAAACAGCTGCACAGTCTTCGGTTCCTGTGCTGATAAATGCTGAATGCAGTAAGAAGTTCCACTGCAGTCCTCAGTACTCAAGTAGATTTTATCCTTCTTTGTTGTATTTCTGTTCAGTTTATTCTGTCGAAGGTACTTTACTTAATTATTGTATAAGATAATAAATAAGATAACAGTATTTATTAGCAAACATCTCTGAAGAGAGTCAGGCTGTTTTCATACCCAGTTCATTTTTGAAGTACCACATTTAGTTGTTGTGATATTTTACCTCTTTCCTTTTGTTCGGATGGTGAACTGCAGAGGCTAAAGTGGACTGAATTACACTTGTGGGTGTTTATTGATCAGAAGTTTTTCAGAGATGCCAGCGCTCTGTTATTTTCACATTCACCACCAGGAAAACTGAAACAATAGAGGCGCTTGTCGTCTGTGTGTATACCAGTTTAAATTTAATCAGGTCGCTGATGCTTGGACAGAAATTTGCTCCAGGATCCATAATCAAACACACATCATTATTTTGCTGCTTCTCTGTGGTTGTTTACTGCAGCTGGCAGTGCAGGAGAGATATGAGTGTTTATGAAGAGTGAGATGTTGAAGCAGCAGGTTGTTCAGACGGTACAGCAGAAATGAGCTCTAGGAAGAAAACGTGTTGGATTCCCTCGTGAATCAGCGCGGTTCAGTTGTTTGGTGCTGCCTGAATTCAGTTGGAGTCGCATGTCAAAACCAAACTAAATGAAAGGTTGGACAGGTTCACACCAACCAAGGTGGGTCTGAAAGCACCTCCCACTGAAATGGAGGTTCTGATTGGCTCTGTCTCTCAGTCTCACTCTGTCTGCTTGTGCTGGTCAGCGCTTCATGAAGTTTAGGGAAAGTGGCGGTTTTTATGTCGTGTCCTGAACTTAGAAGTAGCAGGGCGTCGCCACAGTACTTTGAAAAGTAGTGGGTCAAATGCCCGCCTGCCACCGTGGATCCGGCGGCCCTGCTGACTCCTTTCTCTTTTAAACTTTAGCCCAGATGAGATCTACTGTGGCTCTTTGCTGTCTCTATAGGGCTTTAATTTAATGTAGTAATGAGAATATACTGAGTGGAGCTCTGAGAAATGAAACAGTGCTCTGAGTCACAGCTGTGTAGTGTTAGCGCTGGTGTGCATAGCTTCATTAAAAACAGTGGTTTTGAATATTCTGGATGCTGTGTGGTTCGAGGCGATGCATCCAGTGTTTAATTGAGTGAGAGTCGTGTAATTATCTCACAGCGTTTTAATGCAGGTGCAGCAGCAGTATTTAAGTACATAAGTCACCTCATTAGCAGGCAAAGGAGCCATCAAACCACACGGCTTTCTCACACGATATGAGCAGGCTTTCTTTACAATATTAATTTAATATAAGGTTAAATTAGTGTCTTTAATTTAATGACTTTTATAGAATGTTAGCACTGGTGACATTTATATGGTGTGGATATCATCATTTTAACTGACAAAAAGGAGAGTAAGTGCATGTGAGAGAGAGAGAGACAGAGAGAGAGACGGGTAATGCTAACTGAGCTTTAGTGAGAGCTGCAGGCTCTTCTAGGTTTGAGCTTCTTGATTTGGTTATTTGATTCTTCTTGTGAGATTTAGTGATTAAGTGGGTCTTGTGTGTGATGAGTGGGCTCTGTGCACACAGAGGTGCTGACGTGATTCTGGGAAAATCTCAGCAGCTACAGCACTTCAGCTATTCGCACTGCTGCTGTGGTTTTTGTTCAGTGATAATGTCTCAGGAAAACAAGTTTAAGTTTCAGCAAGTCAGCCGCGCTACAGCTGAACGTTGCTGTGTGCCTTTGTGTCGAGCCTCCAGTAAGTACTTAGTTTCATACAGAGAACTTCACTGTTAGTCCCCATGCCTGCATTTGTAGGTGGGTTTTAAAAAAAGAGGATGTTTGTGAACCTGAGTCCGAAACAGGGCAGTTAAAGAAGGGAGCGGTTCAGACGTGGTTTTAGTGGAGCAGTTTCTCCGGTCCACATTGAAGAGCCGGGGTTTGGGACAGGAGGACGCTAACAGTGGAGGCTGACACACGGAGTGAGGAGGCTGATACAGCTCAGGCCATTGCTCACCTCAGGCTGTGTGTGGAGCGTCTCATACGCCGAGTGAAGGAACACAGGTTCTTTGACTCTGAGGTTCCACTCTGGCTTTGGTGATATTAGTCAGCTCTGCACTGCTGCAGGTCTCCTCACAAACTATGAGAACAGGCCTCCCGTAAAGGCTCAGGCAAAGAAGCCAGAACTGCACTTATACATTACAGTGGTTCCCAGCCCTTTTCCTGGAGGACCCCTGTACTGCACAGTGTTTCCCCTGTGCCCAACACACCTGATCCAACTAATCAGCTGATTAACCAGCCCTTCATCACTTGAAGTGGGTGAGTTTGGAACAGGAAAGTACTAAAATGTGCAGGGCAGTGGAGCTGAAGGACCAGAGTTAGGAACCTGTGATGTATTGCATTTACATTTAGTCAGCTGATGTTATCCAGAGTGACGTCCTCTGCTGGGCTTTTTTGAACATGGAGGAAATGTTAGGCTCCCACCACACTGTAAAAAACTGTAGCTTGCACAACAAAAAAAACTTGGTACAGAATTTCCCCCAATTTTTTCTTGTTCACTCAACTTTCATAAATTATTAGTTATACTGAAAAGAAATGTTTAGTTGAGCTAACATGAGAACATTTATCGTACTAAGAAGTTCAGCTAGTCTTGAGCAAAGCTCTTTGAGTTGCACTGACTTTTCTTTCTTTGTTTAACAAACAAAGAAAATTGTGTTTATGTAACCATTACATTCCTGTTTACTAAGCAAAACTGTCTAAAGTTAACTGAAAATATTCACAGTAAATCAGTACTGAGGAATATTAAGTTTTGTCATTAAACGTAAAGAACACAGCTGTGTGAAGTGTAAAGAAACAGAAGAGGCACTGTTCTTTAAAAGAAACAAGCTTTGTTTTATTAACCTCACAGCCTCAGCAGAGGCAACAAGAATGTCTAAAACTAACACCAACCATGCCAACACCTCCTTCTGTCAACAGGCCTTTCATTTCCTCCAGCAAGAGGAGACAAACTGCAGATTAGCAGTGTGACTGTGTATTAAGTTTAGAAGAGTGAAATACATTTATATTCTAATTATTTTAACTTTAGTCCACATCTGAACACAAAGTTAATATTAAGGAAGCATTAATAATCTGTGACAGGATAAAAAGAAAATGAACAAAAACAGATGTTTAGCTGTTCCTGAGTTCACCAACAATACAAGGCTTTACAGTGTTGCAGCCAACAAACAAAGAAACCTGACAGTCTGCCTGTCTTTGAAACTGCTGAGTTTAGGTCAGGGTCCAAAGTGGTGCAGCTACCAACCCAGCAACATCATAATCTCTAAAAAGAGACTTAACTATTCTTAAAGGATGGACTTCAGTGATAAACGTGGGTAAAATACCCACCAACTGACCAGCAGTACTGTCGCTGTTTACAGCTTGAAGAGTTTATTCTGTAGGGACTGAACTCTGCTGGTGCGCCTGTCTCTTAGTCCGACAGATGTTTTGCCCTGCCTCAAATGTGTATTTTAGTCCCTTTGGATATTCCATGTTCAGCGCATACAACGGTCCAGAAAGCATCATGAAGGCTGTGGTGAAGTCCACTGTTCAGTCAGTGACAATGGCCAGGTTAACAAGTGTCTGTGGTGTTGCCTAAGCAAGGTCATCCTCCATCACTTCAACAATGGTCATTTTACCTCCGTTTGTGTAGGACTCCTCTGGATCAGTGTCCTTTAAAAAAAAAAGACAAATTATGTAAAATCATGATGCGCTTGCATGTTCCCTCACAAAGAACGCTAAACATGTAAAATATTTCAGTGCAGCAGATAATTTCCTAACTACATACCTGTGATATCAAAACATACCCCCCAAATTGAGGCCAAACCTTTTTAAAATGTTTAATCTACTATACTGTGCAGAAGTCAGAGACCAGTGATTAAGTTAAAATTAAAATTAAAAACCCTTTTGTTTTTTTAATTTCCAGTCAAAATAGCCATTACAGTTTTTCTTGATCACCAAATCACACTTAACAAAACTCAGGTCAACGTAATCTTCATTGTCATTGTCTGAGCAGAGCAGAAGTGTCCTTCTGCAGATGTGTGAACATGTTCTCACCGCTTTCAGTCATTTTTCACACTTCTATATGCAGTGGGTATGTACATTTATACGTAGTGACAGTTTATAGAAAACAGATAAAAACACCTTCAGCACGTTTGGGAAATACATAGTGCACAATTGTTAACTCAGCAATCAGTCATCATTAGCTGCTAATGTAAGCTTTGATAAAGAGCTTTTAGACAAGTGTTTATCAGATGAGGAATAATAGGAAACAGGTATTTATATATAGTTTATATAAAACTGATTAACAAAATAACAGCTGAACCTGACAACTGATTCTACCGGAGACACTGTAACCATGTGTTGAATGATACAGGAGTCCAGAGACAGCGTCTGTTAGAAGAAGGGTGTGTAATAGGTTTATAAAGTGTCAGACCTGCTTATTAAGGTTTACTTTTTTTTACAATTAATGCTATTGTGTGTCAGCTTACTTAGGTTTGGTCCTTCTTCCACCTTCTGTCATGGACATGCCAAGAATGAGGACATGGTTTATAACTGTTTGTCTGATTTTCACTTCAGTGTGGTATGAATGGCGAGGCCTTCTGTTTGAGCCCCTGCTGCACCTTTGTCACTCTTTTGATATATCCAGACTGAGGCCTTGGCATTATTTTGGACATTGTTGCGGTCCAACACCCACACCCATGTGTCAGGAGTGTAGAAAAAAGAAAAATAAATATATTTGTTTTTGAATATTTTGAGAGAAATCTTTTGTGTGTGTTTACTTGTTTTGCAGGGTTTAGAGTAAACTGCGCTGAAATGTGTTCTTGGTAAAGAATAGACTTTGGCACGTTCTAAAACAGTTCACAGTGAAGTATCTGCAGATAGAACAGTAGACATACAGGACTAATGAAGGCTGAAACTGAAACCTCTGTTTTGTGTTTTTTTTTTTATTTGACTGAAGGAATTCACTATCCTGACTCAGTTCTAGTGTTTGATGGAGAAGTTTGCTTTTGTAGAGGTTTGACCATTTAACAAAGAAAAAGCATTATTTGTTTAAAGACGCTTGTTTACAGTACAGAGGGAGCAATAGAGACCACAGTTAGTGACCATTTACTGCTGGACAAACAGGCCGAGGATAATTCTGAGCAGAGTAATTCCCTGTTTTGTGTAGAGGTGATTCTTGACGGACTAGGACAGCTTGCAGCTGCACAAGCACCAGTGTTAGTGATAGTGTGACTGGCTTCAGGCAAAGACTCGCAGTACTGTCAGAGGAGCGGAATGGCCAGTGACGGATATTCCCATTAAGGAAATGCAGGGTCACTGTGTGTTTCCTGACCCTGGTCCTAAAGGAACGCTATCCAGCACAATGTTTTCACGAATCAGGGCTTGGTTTCCTGAAAGCGTCTTAGCACAAAGATTGCTGTTAAATGGTAGAGCAAGCACCACAGTGAACACCAACTCTCTCTACCAGAATTATTAAGATAATCTAAACAATAATGTAATTTTGGAGATCTGGCCCAGCTGAATAATAACAATAATAATAATAATAATAATAATAACTGCTGACTATTGGTAATGTGTGTGTTAATGCGAGGCAGCACTAAAACTTGCAGGGCAGGATTTATCCTAAAGTCCTGCAAGCCTCTGCCCTAAGCCAATCATGAGGTCACTAGCAGTGGTGCTTTGGTCTTCAGTCAAGAATCACTTCCACAATTCTACAACAGTAAATCACTTTGGACAGAGTGACCCTAGGCCTGGTTGGTGAGTGTTAGTGTGTCACTAGTAGTGGTTGCTAATGCTCCCTACATACATACATCATCTAAACCACTTATTCTTCTGGGTCGCGGTGGGGTGCTGGAGCCTATCCCAGCTGTCATTGGGCGGAAGGCAGGATACACCCTGGACAGGTCGCCAGTCCATCACAGGGCAGTTTTCCAGCCAATACACGCAAAAAATACAAACACAGACACACATTCTGAATTTGAATTAAATGATGACTTTTTGAAAATGTAAATGTAAAATGGAAAATGCTAATTCAACTGTGTATTTACAACTGCATCTCCAGTGTGTATTTATATTTCTGTGTATAATGGCTGTTAAAGTTAATAAGGAAAGGCAAAGTTCTTTTAACGTCTCATTTTCATTGTCTTTATGGTCTGACTGACATATTAAGAAAGTGAAAACAACTCTGTTTGCAGTTGCATTTCCTCAGTGTGGTGCTTCAGCCTGTTTGCTATTGCTTTGTCACTGTAAGCGAGGGTTCCTGTCAACCATATGTTGTGAGTGGGACATCAGGAGGGACCTTTCAGAGCACAGCGTGTTTTAAGAAGTGAAGAGTCGAAACTTTGGTGTTACCAGCACATTAGCAACCACTGCTAGTGACATTTTGACATTCACCAACCAGTCCGAAGAGAATTCTGTCAAAAATTATTTTCGTGTGGAAGTGGTTCTTGACCGACTAGGAGAGCTTGTGGCTGCATAAGCACCAATGTTCGTGACATGGTGACTGATGTTCTGACAAATTGTGCTACTGTACACAAAGTTGAAGTCAGCTTCTTATTCAAATTTTCCCGCTCCACATTAAATGGCGTTTCTCTGAAAGTCCTACGAGCCTCCGGTCACAGCGTCACTAACATTGGTGTTTGTGCAGCCACAAGCTCTCTTACCATGAATCACTTTCGGACAAAACAGCGGCTTGTTAACAACAATTCCACCAAAGTTTAGACTTGTCTGTGTGTGATTTGACTGGCAACGCTGGACGAGTGAGGAGAGTTTATATGTAATGTCAGTGTGGCGTGATGCCCGTTATCAGTGGCAATTTGAAATGATGATGCATAGTAATGGGTGATATAATGGTTCATCTGGTATACTGGTTTGAACTTCTTAAGATGTCAGTTTTATGATTACTGTTATTGTGGTCTGCATATAAATGCAGATAAGCCGATGTACAAACAATGCAAAACATGTCGATTCCCTCACCTGTTGTGTACTAAGGTGCAGCCTGAGGTAAGTTAGTTCAGCTTATTGTCAAAGGAGCAGACATCGGATTGTAATGAGTTAACAAGGGGAAAAGAGAGTGGAAGTAAGAGGAGTTAGCCATTAGCCTAGCATGGAGACTAGCTGACTCTCAGTGTGCACCGAGGCCACCTATGGCACTCCTCACTCAGCCAGCTGTCTCAGGCAACACCACTGTCTCAGCCTAGAAGCTGAGAGGCTCCGCAGCTTCTCTGCTAAAACTGATAGTGTGAACAGCTACTGGTGGGCGTAAAATAACATTCAGCACCATTTTTACACTCAGAGAAGCTGCTGTGGGCTTTACATACAGTTGATACCTTGTTAGGGTTAAAAAGCAACATTAACATCTATCTCATTTCTGTTATTATGATTTCATCCCCTAAAAATATTTCAGATTTTAATGTGGTTCTTATGAGTCGGACATCCAGAATAATACACCATTGGTAATCTACAGAAAAAAGGATTACTTAAGCTTCCAAAATGGTTTTCTTTGAAAAAATAATACATAATTACAAAATACTGTGATCTACCGAAATCGCCACTAATCTTAATCATACCATGATGTACATTTTTTTCCATACCTCCCACTTCAAATTGTGCACAGTATAGCATACTGGAGAGAAAATACACCAAATCGTGTCACAAATATCCTTAAAGCTCCTTTTGGTGGCGAAGTGAAACTCACCAAGCGCCACTCATCACCGCCCTGCGAGAGGTATTTCTGAGATATTTCATTTTCCTTCTCCTTGTAGTTCAGCCATCACCAAAAATGTTGTGGATTTCTATAATCTTGTCATGAACTTAAAGATAAAGGGATTGGGTCAAACCAGTCTCCATTTAGCTGTTGAAGAACAAAAAGGAGGTACTGTTTTCTGTCACCCAGTTTTGTTAGTATATTACTGAGATGTCCATTTGAACAGAGGCTTTATTACTGATGGAGCTCTGACTGGTAAATAATGGGAGGTAATTAACTCCAGAATTATTACTTAGCAGACCCCTGACACTGCATATCTATATTGGATTAAAAAAATGGATCTCATTGGTAATCACTCACATTACAGCACCTCTCCAAGTAAAACTAACCCAGTTCAAATAGGGCTTAAGGCTGACCTTTGGAGCTGTTTACAAGAAGCATGTACAAATACTGCTATAGATTTCTGGAGAAAAAAAATGAAGTATCTGTTGTATTTAGTTGTTGATGCTTTTGTGTAATTTGCTGTTGAATATGTTTTTGCTTTTTTTTTCCCTGATGCCAAAAAAATTAATAACTTTTGACTGGAAATTAAAACATGAAAATGAATGAAAAGTTGGCCTCTGACTTCTGCACAGTATTGTCTGCATTATTAAATACAAAGGAACTCATTCATTCATGCCATCCAGTATTCACACCTGTGGAGTTTTACTTCCAGAATCTAACAAGAGCTTTCAGATGATATTCCCAAAACTCACCAGGCAGATCTTTGATACTGGCTCATGTTCCCTTAGATACAGTGTCAGTCCCCTTAAAGCTGTAGCCCTCCTATGGGATACTGTGTCTGTTGTCTACAAAGTGGAACAAATTCACATATTAACTGCCCTCAAAACAGGGTAACACTACAACTCTGTTTACTGTAGACCAGGAATGCTCACCTCAGGTCCTGAAGGGCCACTGACCAGCACTGTTGGGTAATTTCCCTACTTAAACAGACCCGCTAAACCCAGCAATTAACAGATGAGTAGAACATCGTGTTTGACCAGGTAAATCCCCTGTGCTGGACACCGGCCTTCTAGGAGTGGAGCTGAATATCCCTGCTAAAGTCTGTATATGATAAATACATTTATAGCTTTAATACAGCCTTTTTTAATCATGTGCTTATTTTCTGTATTTTTTAATGAAAACATACAAGAACCCCAACAAATTAGTTAATAAAGATATTGCAGGTCTAAATATACAGTGAATCATACCTACCCATAATCACCTGGTCATCAAGTTTGTCCTAGAGAATTCTCATCTCGTCTCCATGGTCTCTGGTCTTTGCCCGGCACATTTTAATTAGTGTGTTGGTTGGTATGCTTATCAAGAGATGTCATGAAGGCGGTTTTGAGGTCCATACAGGTGATCCTATGGAATTCAGCAAAAACCTGAAGGGGGAGGAAGAGACGGAGGGAGACGGACAGAGAGAGAGAGAGATAAAGAGAGAGGGAGAAGAGCATTATGAGTACAAAATTACAATGAACTATCACAACACAGTGGCATATTGGCATTTAAGACCAGACATGTAAATCTAAAGGGACACTTACTTGATCTCTGATCTTCTGGGCTTCTTAACAGGAGCTTTTGAGCCATCCTCTCTCTTACTGCTGAGTTCTGTACATCCAGCGAAGCGCAACTTTTGCCTGTAATTGCCCATTTTGAATTTGAGACTCATTTTCCAGCCTTGGCATCCTGTGTCACAGCCAGGCTCCCTCAGACATGGGTGTCTAGAAACCAATGCGGCTGCGATTTGCTCAATTTCAGAATCACTTGGCCTTGAAGGAGTACATAGTTTCTGCCAACTTCTCCAATATGTCCATCTTCATCTCTCTTGTCATATCCAGAGTAGTTTTCTGTTTGTCATAGACTTCATTAGCTTCCCTTAGTCTGAACTCCACATCATATGAGAATGCTGGTATTTGAAATGTCTTTGGCCACTGATCTGCCCTGGATGTCGAAGAGGACTGACCAGACTGACTGGATACACCAGCTGCGTCAAGGGTGTCAGACTCTGTGCTTTCATTCCTGGAAGGCTCTGCTTGTGACGCAACGTTAAACAGTTCCTGAATTATTTTCAGTGTGACTTTATCAGTTGGAAGCTCACTGATGTCAGTCACATTACACAGTTGGCCAGCAAAATCAGGGTCCTCAAACTGGATAACAAAGTTTTTGTCAATTTTTAGTTTGTCACAAAGAACTTCTTTAAGACTATCTACTGAGGAGGGCACTTCAGGCAGAGTCAGCTTCTTTATGCAATCAGGGCAACTATTGTCACTTTCTAAGAAAAGAGATAAGAAAAAAATCTCTTACATCTTTTAGAATGTTACTTCAACACATGAACAACCTTTGTCCCCTACCAGTTCCTTATGTAAATCTCTGTTAGTGTAATAAGAACCCTTTTAGGCAACACCAACAGCTTTCTCCCAGTTCTGTAAGCTGCAAGAGGGTAGAAATCATTCAGATCCTTTGGGTCAGTAACAACCAACTCTGCATATGCACTGTCTACCACCTCGTAAGCCCTGAGACGTTCAACATACCAAGAGGAAAATCTCTCCAATACTAAAGAATCTTCACTGACAGCTACCAAAATGCTATGGATTCTTCCAAATTCTGGCACCACAGCTTCCGACAGACACCATCATACCTTTAAAGTACGAGGTTCCATTCAAGACAGCACTCGAAGCAGAAGACGCCGTATTATGATTAGCATATTTTCTCTCAACAGCTGTTTTCAATCTTCCGTCCAGAGAGAATGTCGACAGTTTTGACTTTGTCAATACACAATGGGTGTTTGAAAAAGCTAGGAGAGCGTAAGACGTGTGCCATCATGAGTTGGTGCTGGCTGGCCAATGTCTGAAGGATGTTTCTGAAATTGTGTGTGTTATGGACAATTGTTTTGAAGTACTTGTGTTTGGATTCAAAACACATAGTCCACAGCTCAACAACTGGGCCAAAGCAGCGTATAAGGTTTGGATAGTATTCCAAAAAATGATGCTTTGGTCGAATTTTTTCATTTGGAAACACTTCTGTAAATAGCTGGCGATGATCAGATATTTTAGTCTCCAGATAACAAAGACTGTCCTCTAAAAACTTGGGTGAAACAACAAGCTCAACAATATTTTTGAGATCCATCAAGAGCTGCCATGCTTTCTCTGTTTCTGGCACAATATGACCAACCATAAAAGGTATTAGCCTAATCAGTGTCCAGTTTTCGTGGCCATGGCCACCAATGTTTTTTTAGATGAGAATGTTTCGGGAATCTTTTGTGGACGGTTCACCTTATCTGAGAAGCTGTAGGGGAAAGACTGAATTATGCTGTTCAGGTAATCAAGGGTAAAGAACTTTCTAGCAATTAGCTTCTCAGTGAACAAAGACGATTCAAAAGGCACTTTGCCTTCGAACAGATCATGTAATGCATCCGGGGGAAATCCAGTCACTGAATGGAAATATGCGAGATGCGTTTTCAAAACACAGTCTCCTTTTACCCCATTCACACTTGTCAAGCTTGAGTTTGTTTTGAGCTCCTTAAGCAAAGTGTTATGCTGCTCTACACTTTTTAATGAGAAGAGACCCTTCCTCACTTCAGTGGTCTGAATGTCACTGATGGAAGCAAGACAAAACCTACAGAACTTCTCCATATGAACACTTTCTTGAAATCCTGCTGGGCCATGTGCCCCAAGATTGTCTGCAGAGCCAGTTAAAACAGTTCCTCTGACATTTTTACCAACGTGTTCTAGATACAAGCCCTCTTGCTCAGGTATCTGTACATCCTTCACAAATGGCTCAAAAAACACTTCATAGTCAAATTCCCTCACATCACTGCTTTTCCCCGGCAGGGCTTACTAAATAGAATTCAGATTGGATCTGAACTGGGAGGGCCAGTTTAAAATCACCCAGTAGGCCGCTGTGATCTTGTGCTTTTTACGTGACGTTCCCAGGGGACTGACTACGTCAAAGTCATCAATGTACAGACCAAGAAAAATAGCTACATTCTCTTCTCAGAGTAGTGGGTGTTGTCTGAAATACTGGCCATCAAAGTAAGATGCATAGAAACCATGCGTGGCATTACTGGAAAAGAAAGTCTTTACAAGTACCTCACTGAGAAATGGCACATAAACAAATGTCTAGTTTTTTGGTCTGCTGAACACAAACTCAACATTATTGTACAAAAAGTTCTTTTTGTAGTATACATTACGCTTATGATCAGTTGACAATGGTCCCTTAGCTGTAGTAGAGTAAAGAGGATTTGTCTTATGAACAGCCTCAGTGATTTCAGTGATAACAGACTGATCAGCTTCACAGTTGTGATTGCGTAAAGTATCACTGACTTTTGCAGTAGATATTTTTGAAAGGGTCAAAATATCATTCAGACCATCAAAAACCTGACTTATAGCACTTCTAGATACATGTAATTCTGTCTGCATACAAAGAAACAAAGATGCCAATTTCTTCTCAAGGATTTTTTCAATGTCCTCAGATTCTGCAGCCTCTGCCTCTACATCTAATGACTCAGCATTGCCAGATGCCCCCTCCTCACAGTCTGATGCAGAATCTGCCCAGTCATCCGACTACGTGCTATTATTCGTTACAATGGATGATCTATGATTGTGAAAAGTTTGATCTTGGTGATATTTAGATTTGTGGGTATGAAATGTTACGTAAACCTTTGTCTTAAAATTACAGTGCAGAAATGGGCACTGTAGAGTCTCATGCTTTTTTCAGATGTGTACTCAGATGCCTGATGAATGTATCTTCAGTTCACAGTGAGAAGTGGCTTGCTCTCTCTGTTTGTCTGCATTTAAATGAGCTCTATGGAGATGAGTTTTAAATGTGCACGCACACTCTGGATACAAGCACAGTAATGGTAAACGTCGCCCTGGTTGCCAGTGTCGGAGTCTGTAGTGTCTCAGCAGCAAATTACAACAGCAAAATCTACACTGCATGAGAGGTGCACCTTCAGTGATTGGTCCAAAGTAAACCTACAAGAGAAAGTACACAAATCTGAATACAAGATCACAAAAAAGTCTAACATCAGTGAAGAAAAAAAAACAGATACAATCTTTAAAATATTAGAAACACTTTACTCACTAATATACTTCTAAATATGTCCCATATATTACATATATATTTATCATAGTTTTATGATAAATAAATTTGTTTGTAAAACAGCAGTAAACAAGCAAGTGATGAACAAACTCTGAAGTCATTTTTAAACATGCTAAATGTTCAACATAAATCTTAATTCATTAATGATACAGATTTTTTAATGTAAATTTAACGTTTGCAGATTTTATTTTTCTCTATTTTTTTCTGTAATTTTGAAAAGCACACAGACTGAGAGCAATCCAGTGACAAATGTCACAAACTGAAATGATTGAAATAAAGATGAAAGGAATATTTATCATCTTGATATTATTTCAACGGTTCAGAAGTTCAAACGAGGCTCATTTACGACAGACAGGATCGAGACTGCAGGGTGTGCGAGCTTGTACGTTGGTGAAAGTGGTAAAACGTGGACCTCTGAAGCTTTATCTTTTTAAATATAATTTAATTATAATTTTAATTGTAACTCTCTCAGTATGGCATT
This sequence comes from Colossoma macropomum, assembly GCF_904425465.1. Classification (NCBI taxonomy): domain Eukaryota; kingdom Metazoa; phylum Chordata; class Actinopteri; order Characiformes; family Serrasalmidae; genus Colossoma; species Colossoma macropomum. The sequence goes on from NW_023496047.1 coordinate 139,242, forward strand.
AATGTCACTAACCTTACACTGAGCTTAGTATCACTGAGACATGTTCGTCTCTTTCACGCTACGTTCTGTTTTCCAGCGTGTAGATTAATGTTAGCTTTACCTGGGTGACCTTAGCCACTTAGGGTAGTTAGTTACAAGCACTTAACCCCCGTCAGAGCGAGCAGGAATCCTGTTGGACCTGAGGTGCTTTAGTGAAGCGCTAGCTGGCAAACTTTGTACCTACGCTTGCTGCGCGCTGTGATTTTTGCCAGTCTTGCTTTCTAGAGTTAATCTCTCTTTGGCGTCGTTTAAAGTTTGTCTGTGCCACGAGTAACATAACGAAACGAAATGCAAAACATTCAAACAGTCAATTCAACTTAGAATGTTAAGTTGGCAGATATGAACTTTGAATGAACTCATTAGATATTCTTCATCAAACTTGTCTTCATTTTCTGAAGGAAATCCTTAAACAGGTTGAAGAAACTCAGAATGTGTTGTTCAGACTTTTTAAAAGGCTTTTTGTTCAGTCAACGTGATAAAAATAGTCATTTAAACTTTCGTTAAGTTGGATTTTTACAGTGAACCTCCAACCCCAAAAAGCCTGTCAGAGGATGTTTATGGTCTTGAGGACTAAATGTAAATCTTCTAAATAGCAATTATCTGTATATACTTACATGGAATCTGCTTTATATTGTTCATTAATTGATTTATTATATTAATAAACTCAATCTGTTCATTGAATAAATTCAATTTGTTCAATTTAACTAGTACTCATTTTTTAGGCCACCCACCAGTCGGTCCTGCTCCCCTACAATCCTCTAACAATCACCATAGTTTACACAAGACAGCAGAAACACTCCAATACTAGTCATCTATCTTTATTACACTGTTAATCATTTCCCATATAAAATCGTTATATACACATATAAGTGACATTTGTACAATAATTAATAATAATAATAATAACAATAATAATAATAATACAACTCATGTTTAAATTGTGTATGGACAGTTTGAAGTGATGAAAACAAAGGCATGTTTAAAATGAAATTCGATGTCTAACAGCAACACTTCACTGCTGTAACATTAGTAACAGCTGTAACTTACTGAGCTCTAATAAATGAATGAAATGGTAAAATAATAAAACAATAAAATATTTTAATTACACATTGAAAGTCAGTTCTATCTCAGTCTATTTATCCAGTGAAGTATGGAGATAAAAATAAAAAAGGAAAGGTCAGTTTTTGGGGGGACAGGTGGGCTTCGGTTCAGAATAATGTGCAGTCTGGTACAAAAGTGCTGCCACATGGTTACACAAAGCTGTACCTGTGTGATGATGACTACGACAGAGTCACCATCACCAGATAAGTTCTACGAGGCCACACCTCCTCACAGGAAAAGAGAACTGACCACTGACTTTGAGGTGATGTGTAAGGACGCAGTCATTCATTTAAATGCCTCTGTGAAGAGAGTGGACATAACGGAATGGGCGGCATAAACTTTCACTTTAAAACACGTTCCAGACATCTAACTTGGTACACATTAAGAACCCTAAGGAGGAAAACATGAAGGAGGACGATAAAGGAACTGTATACTTACCTTCAGACCCGGGGGAAGAAATTCAAAAGGGCACGCGTGCTGAACACCGTCCTGTGTGGGAGGGGGTACAAACCACCTGTTTTCCGCCGGGGGAGCAGTTTGGTTTTCCGCAGCTCTCAATACGGACTTGTAAACGAGCAAGGAGACGATCACCGCTGGGTGGTACAGTCCGATCACGTTTGGTGGGAAGAGGAATGCATAAAAGCGATAGAGCTTAACTCAGAAAGAGGGGGGGGCTTGTCTGAAGCTGGAAAGAGGTGGACTGAGCGGACTGAGTCGTCCTTAAGTGTCCAGCAGACAAACAGCAGCAGTTGAGAGAGGACAGAATCTGTGGATTAAATCCAGAAGTTATTGCTGTCGAGTCCTAAGCTGTGGGGTTAATAACTAATATAAAGGCTGAATTGAGCCTCATTTATTTTGTAATAATTTTTTAGTTTTGTTTGCTTGTTTTGTATTTTACTTTCGTCACTTGTAAATAGTGCACTTATTTGGTGGTTTCAGGGACTAATAAAAGGCGTGGCTATTAAACTGGAACTCCTAGTGCCCTGGCTTCCCTAACACCACCCCTTGGGTGCTATGACCACACACAAAAAGTACCACAACCTTCACACAGGTACACTGGCAGGTACAGGTGCACTGCACAGGATGGGAGTCCCTGAGCACATCCTGTGAAAATACACATCTGTTACAGTACATAGTGTAGTGCATGTCTTAACAATACATGAGTGAACTTTTGTTATAAAGGAGAATACATGAGTACAGGTTAGCAGTGTTATTATTCTGTGTTTTTTTCCTGACACTAATAACTTATAAACTAATAAAAGCTGCACTATGTAAGATGTTTTTGTTAAAGTTGAAATGAGTGTCTGAAATAATCATTTAACAGTCAGAGGGGGTTTTTCACACCATCATATGTCTTTATGTGTTAACATCACACACACAAATTCAAAAAGAAGGTCCAGCTCGATGTTTGGGCCTCAGATGATCTTAATATCAACGTTATAGTGATGAAGATGTGATAGTAGTAGATATAGTGGATAACAGTAGATAATTCACTCACATAGTCCCTCCATTTCCACAGGCTCAAAACTAACTGGACTGTTGACTGATCAGCGTTCATGGCCAGGTGTGGCAGGTTCCCTCGTTATTTCATGGCAGCTGAAGGAGGTAAAAGGTCTGGAGTTGATTCCACGTGTTGAATATGTATTTGGTAGCTGTTCAGCTCTCTCTGGGATCTCTCTATATGCAGTCCAAACAGGTGCTGATACTAGAGAAGAGGGGCCATCATTAGACCTTTAGGGCCATCAAAAAACAAAATAAACCTGCTATAAAGAAAGTTTAGGAGTGGCCAGATCAACTATTTGCTACATTCTTAAAATGAAGGAATGCACTGGTGAGCTTAGTAACACTACAAGGCCTAGAAGACCACAGATGACCACTAAAGTGGACAATCACGGAATTCTTTTTGTGGTGCATAAAAACCCTTTACAACATCTGGTCAAGTCAAGGACCTTCTAGAGGAGGCTGGTGTATTAATGTAATTTGCATCCAAGTATTAAAAGTAGTTCTTTATAATGATGTTAGTTTGTTCAGTTTTTTGAGGCTGTGAAAATGGAGGGACAATGTGAAAAATGTTTTACAGTGTTTGAATTAAAGCTGGAATTCTGTATTTCCACCACGTCTTTACTTCTTCATTTCAAATCCATTGCACTGGTGTTTAAAGACAAATTTACAAACATTGTGTCACTGTCAAAACACTTGTGGACCTGACTGTAGTTCCTTTAGAACAGGTAAATGTTAAAAATAATTCAGTTGTAGCTGGTTTAGCTCACCTCAGAGATCATCACTGAACTGGTTTCTATGTGGACACTGAAGCTAAAACAGCAAAGATGAGAAACCATCTGCAGGAAGATCACTAAACCTTTAAATAGTCAAACAGTGGAACTTTAAATGATCAGATTAGAAGAGAAACACTCAGCAGCTACGTTTACATGATAATCCGTTAATAATCAGACTAACAGCTGAATCAGAACAGAATCCATCCATGTAAACACCTCAATCAGACTAGCCCATTCCGAATACAGTTACTGTCTGATTGAACAAGGTGGGTAATCCTGTAAATAAAGCAGAAGAATAACAGCCCTGTAGTGTAAACGCCTGCGTCTGATTGCTGTTCTGTTCATGCATGTTTGTGTGAAACTGAAAGTTTATATGCACGATATACACACACTATCATGGGAGCAGAGACTGGTCTGCAGAGGAGACGAAGGTTATCCTCTGAGCTTTACAAGACTTAGGAAAGTCAGCAGGATGGACGGCCGTAAAGCTCACAATAATGAGTGTGTGAGAAAACTAACGACAGTGGATTTAAACCAACTATAGAGCAAAATAAAAACAGATGGAAGTTTCTGAAATCAGCGTTTTACAAAGCTAAAAGCCAGAACGGTGAAAGCGGCTCTCCCTCTGACTGGACTCACCTGATGCTCGTTGTCATGGTTAGTCCACACTGAGTGGTTCTCTATGCAGGTGTGTGATTTTGGATCTGATTACCTGTAGCGTTCATGAAAACAGGAGATCTTCATCAGACTGTTGAGCAGAATGTGAATATAAACGCCTCAGTCTGAATCTGTAATCAGAATGAATCAGTCGGGTTGGTGAATCTAAATGTAAACACAGCCAGTGAGGGATGTTCAGTGAGAGGCTGCTGAATCATGGAGGCACCGTAGGTTTGGTGAATCATCTCAGATGTTACTGAATCCTTTTCTGAGTGCTGTTTGATTGACTACACTGGTCACTGATGCTTTCTGACACAAAGATAACGGTCATGTTAAGTTGGTGTTATTCTATGGTCACTAGTTACAACTTATAAAATGTAGATACAAATATTATAATCTAGATATCAAAAGGTATTTTTTACTCAATACTTCATATATTTTAAGGAATGATGAGAGATTTTGAAATGATAATGTAATTTTCATGTTAGAATAATTTTCAGGGCATTTTAGTATTATCTTATTCAGTTTGTGATGTTATACAGGTTTATGAGTCTACAGCTCTGGTCATCATTGTGGACACTTTTTTTTTTTTATTCACCTCAGTTTCCTACCGGTCATTTAGAGTGTGTGAAGACACACAGCGCCAGCATATGAGGAGAGTTTATACATTTATCTGCAACCAAATGTGTTTTATTTTACTGAAACCGTGGATTCCAAACTCTTGAATGGTAGTGTGTGTATTACAGCTGATTCCCTGTAATAATGTTGATGAAATGGATTCTTCAGTCCAGCTGCAAATCACTGCAGTTAGCTTAGCAAATAAAGGAAAATGACCAAACTCAGAGCTACATTTACAGTTTATTACACAGGAGACTGTTTTCAGTTGGTGTTGATATCAGTCAGGCACATTACAAGGTCAGCATTCACAGTTTTTACTGTGGAGCCCCTCCAATAATCACCACATGCAGAAGCAGAGCTTCCGGCTCAGACGGACATTTGTAAAAGCCTACAGTCTAATAAACGTTGGGGCAATTTTCATGTGCAAAAGCACCCAGAGAGCATATTAGCACACTAAACAGCATAACAGAGTTCATATACACTCACTGAACACTTTACTAGGTACATCTATGTTGTTTCTACACCTTTGGTCCATTTAATCGGCTCCACTGACCATTTATGGACCCTCACAGATCAGGTACTATTTGGGTGGTGGATCATTCTCAGCACTGCAGTAACACTGACATGGTGGTGGTGTGTTAGTGTGTGTTGTGCTGGTACGAGTGGATCAGACACAGCAGTGCTGCTGGAGTTTTAAACACCTCAGTGTCACTGCTGGACAGAGAATAGTCCACCAACCAAAAATATCCAGCCAACAGCGTCCTGTGGGCAGCGTCCTGTGACCACTGATGAAGGACTAGAGGATGACCAGCACAAACTGTGCAGCAGCAGATGAGCTATCGTCTCTCACTTTACATCTACAAGGTGGACTGACAAGGTAGGAGTGTCTAACAGAGTGGACAGTGAGTGGACACAGTGTTTAAAAACTCCAGCAGCACTGCTGTGTCTGATCCACTCATACCAGCACAACACACACTAACACACCACCACCACGTCAGCGTTACTGCAGTGCTGAGAATGATCCACCACTCTAATAGTCCCTGCTCTGTGAGGGTCCATGGGGGTCCTGACCACGGAAGAACAGGGTAAAAGGGGGCAAACAAAGTATCAGAGAAACAGATGGACTACAGTCTGTAACTGTAGAACTGAGTAAACGCTCATCTTTCCTCCTCTAGAACATTAAGTATTTAAACTGCCATTAACACACATTGAAGCCCAGCTTCAGTAGAGTTTTACTGGACGACCGTGAGTAGGGTTCTATTAGACATGCTTCAGTAGGGTTCTATAGGCTTCAGTAGGGTTCTCTTAGACAAGCTTCAGTAGGGTTCTATAGGCTTCAGTAGGGTTCTCTTAGACAAGCTTCAGTAGGGTTCTATAGGCTTCAGTAGAGTTCTATTAGACAAGCTTCAGTAGGGTTCTATAGGCTTCAGTAGGGTTCTCTTAGACAAGCTTCAGTAGGGTTCTGTTAGACATGCTTCAGTAGGGTTCTATGGGACATGCTTCAGTAGGGTTCTGTTAGACAAGCTTTAGTATGGTTCTTTTAGACTAGCATCAGTAGGGTTCTCTTAGACAAGCTTCAGTAGGGTTCTATTAGACAAGCTTCAGTAGGGTTCTGTATGCTTCAGTAGGGTTCTCTTAGACAAGCTTCAGTAGGGTTCTATGGGACAAGCTTCAGTAGGGTTCTCTTAGACAAGCTTCAGTAGGGTTCTATTAGACAAGCTTCAGTAGGATTCTATGGGACAAGCTTCAGTAGGGTT
>NW_023496048.1:0-10000 GCF_904425465.1 Colossoma macropomum
GGGTCAATCTTTAGGGCTCTTAGTCTTGATACTGTAAGTCTTTGATGTTCTTTCTGTTGGTAGTAAAAGCCTTTCAGGCTTTTAAGCTGTTTATAACTTTAATAATTGGTAACACTTTCTTTGAATGTCATGTTTGCAAGCATCTATAAACACGTTCATAACATATTATATTGCATTCATATGCATGCATATCATAAACATGGCTATAAATATTTATAAAATTGCATTACATGTTATAGCCATGCTTATTATGCATTATGGGTTATTAATGCATTATAAGTATTGTTCATAATAAATTATAAGAGCTCATAAGTGGTATTTGTCCGCTCTAAGTAAAGTGAAGCATACTGTACTAAAGCCTCCTCCAGTGTTCAGAGTGAGGCTTCAAGTTGAAGTATTTACTGAAGGATTTACTGAAACACTAAAACATTCACAGTAAAGCTCATTACAGGCTTCAAATGTTTAAACTAGTGCTGCATCAGTGTTTTACCCAATGTGGGAAAGGTAATGTACACCATCGTTAGCTTGGCACTAACTTAACACTGCATATCCAATAGTATGCTAGCAGAAATTAGCATTACTGTACTGTAGTGTAGTGATGTTACAGAGTGAAGGGTTCTAGCTTGACATTAGAACCAGTGAGGGAACAAATTACAATAACAGCACTCTACTATCTCACCTCTCCCTCTCCAGGCTTCATGCTCAGTGTGATGTCAGAGGGGGTCAGGGGAGGGGCTGATGGGTACTTGGTTTGCTGTGATGTAATGTAGTGTTTAAAGTGAGACGCTGGGTAAGAAAAGCACATTGTAGCAGTGATTCTAGGCTGGACAGCCTGTTTGGAGCATCTGAATATTCAGGACTGAAGCCCTGAAGATGCTCCTCTAACAGCACCAGCACTGAGAAATAAAATACTGGAAATCTCAGGGTGTAAATAAACTTTGTACTTATCTTTACGCTCTCCAAGCTAGGACTGACTTCTTTGGCACTAACAGTATAGCATGTCATTAACACTACTTATAATGTGTTATATTAACAATTCATAATCTATAATAAACATGGCTATAAAGTGTAACTCAGTGTAGTTCATTTTTATAAATATTTATAACCATGTTTATAATGCTGCCCTGCGATGGACTGGCGACCTGTCCAGGGTGTATCCTGCCTTCCGCCCAATGACAGCTGGGATAGGCTCCAGCACCCCACCGCGACCCAGAAGGATAAGCGGTTTAGATGATGTATGTATGTATGTATGTTTATAATGCCTTATGAATGCATTATAACATGTTATAAAAGTGTTTATAGATGCTTACAAATGAGACCTTCATAGAAAGTGTTACTGAATAATGATGTGAGTTCATTACATATGAACTGCTTAGAAACATCCTAGCAACCACCTGGAATAACCTGTGCACTAGGGGTCAAACAGACTAGTTGAGTTTACTGCCCAGTTACGATACTTTAATCTTCATGTCGACGAGTCACTGATTATATGATTATGACGGTATCGACACCTCAGAGAAGACAGCAGATGAGGAGGCTGGTGATTTCGGGGTCTGTGTTTCTGATTCCCTGAAGGCTCACAATGTGATCCAGGGCTCGTTGGAAAGGGCACGTCATGCTGTATTGACCTGTGGTTGGGATTCATCACAGATTTTTACAGTTGCTTGTTGAAAAGCATTTCCTTCTCCTGTGGTTTTATTTGTGACATCAGTGATTAATCAATATCACCTCAACTTTCATCATGAAACTGTCTGCTTTAAAAAATCTGGTTGTGCAACCCCAACAATGAAACGCTTAGCAATACTCTAGTAGCCACCTAAGACACTATAGTAACCAACTAGCAACATCTTAGCAACTAATTGGGATAAAATAGCAACTATTGAGCCCCAGCCTGGCAACTAACTTAAACAGTATATCAACTGTCCATTAATGCCATGACTGCTTAGCAATGCTCTACCAACCACCGAGCAACACTCTCTCGACAGCCTAGCAACCACCTAAGAACTCCCTAATTACTGTAGCAACCACCAAGCAACAGTCCAGTAACACTGGGAAATTGCTTAAAATGTGTAATTGCTGCTTTTCAGGAAGTACATAATTAATAACAAAAACTATTACAGGCATAATTCAAATATAAGAGGAGCATTGATAACACGGTGAAAACAAGTGTGTCTTTAACAGAGATTTGAATGAAGAAAGAGAGGAAGCATCCCGAGCAGACTGGGGGAGAGTATTCCATAATTTGGGAGCTACTACACTAAATGATCAACCACCCGTAGAAGTGATTAAACCTTGGAACAGTTTGGCTTTATTATAAAGCAGGGAGGCTTATTCAGGTAGGGCCAATGTAAAAGAACAGCCTCAGAACAGTGAGAGGATTAGTGTTCACTCTACACACACACACACACACACACACACACACACACACACACACACTATATATGTGTGTGTGTGTGTGTGTATAGTGTGTGTGTGTTTGTATAGTGTGTGTGTGTGTGTGTGTGTGTGTGTGTGTGTGTGTGTGTATAGTGTGTGTGTCTGTGTGTCAGTCTGTGGTTGGTACGCTCTCCGTTATGTAACGCTCTGATCCGCCCTGCTCTTTGGTGGAGATACATCCTCACACTGGATCACATCTTTTACAATTAATACAACATTCTGTGAAGATATTAAAACTCAAAACAAATATGGACAAATTTGAATGTATTTTTATCAAACAGATATTCTAGAAAAACAGAAAAATATTCCTGGAAAATATGTTTGATAAAAATACATTTCAGTCAGTCTCAAGTGAGTCCGCCTCTCTCTCTCTCTCTCTCTCTCTCTCTCTCTCTCATGTCTATAGTAGATTGGTCGATGGGGAACATTTACTTCCAGGGAGTAACAGGAACTGGAGCAGTGGTTTCAGTGGTGTGTGTATATATATATATATATATATATATATATATATATATATATATATATATATATATATATATATATACACACACCACTGAAACCACTGCTCCAGTTCCTGTTACTCCCTGGAAGTAAATGTTCCCCATCGACCAATCTACTATAGACATGATTGTTTTTATTTCTGATCATCTTTTTCTTTAAGATATGCATCAGAATCTGATTTTTCTTCCCTTCAGTTCACAACATTTATTTTATTCAATATGTATCATGAGTTTAATGCTAACTTTCAGTAGCAGAATATAATGTTAGCAACAAGATAACTGATTTTCACTATATGTAATACTAATTAGAGCAACTGGTAAGACATTCCTGTACCCTACTCAGTTTGAAATGCAGTATTTAGTGAATTCTCCAGATAATATTAGTGTATAAAGCCTCACTGATACTGATAAAGCCTGTTAGGCTGTTGGCTCTCTGAGCTGATCTGCTGGGCTGGTCAGTGAGAGCTGAGCTCCTACACTGAATGTGTTTACTGCAGGTTCAGATATTTGCAGTTTGTGACTGTAAAGGTTCAGTCCTACATTCACTGAACACTCTGTCCAAAATCTGTTTAAAATAATAAGATAAAACACAATTTACTTCTTTTAATTCAAACTGCACTTTTTACAGATATCTGCTATGTAAACTGAAATGAGTTTGGATGTTTATGAATTCAAATTGCTATGCCCATTCATATGAAATAATAATTTATTATTATTATTATTATTATTAATAATAATAATAATAATAATAATAACAGTAATAATTTAATACATCAAAACATCGAAATGATCATATGCTTGTGAAACTTTGTTTTTATTCTGAACAGTGGGATGGCGATTGAACCTGAAATATGCATGAATCTGAATCTTAACCTGATCCTTTGGGCCAGAAACTACTTCACAGCTCTAAATAAGAAATTTAATTTATTCTATGATCCAGAACCGACATGATTTCTTTATTTCTTTTATTTATTTGTTTCTAATTATGTGTGTCAGAAACTACTTAATGACTCCAAATCAGAATCTGAATTTGTTTCCAAATCAGATTCTGTGAGAAAGTGCTTGATGGCTCTGAATCAGATTTAGAATCAGATTAGATTCTGATTCTGCGAGTCAGAGGCTACTTAATTAGTCTGACTTGGAGTCAGAGAAATGGTGAATAGAAGACTGTAGGGGTGATTTTTTACACAAGGACTTTCTTAATAATATTTTTATTTATCTAAGTCTGCTATTGTTAGCATCATTGTGTTATTATTACGTGTCATTGTTCTTCTTAATTAATTATCTGTAACACTCCAGAACTGATCAGACGCTCACGGATAAAATTAGAAAAAGAGGCTTTACTGATATAAACACTTTCCAAACTTGTTGTCAAAACACAGGCAATGGTCAAATCCAAACTGTCCAAAAACACAAAAAGACAAACATAACCAGAGGCAGACAAAATCCAAAAGGGCAGAGACAAAAAAACAGGGTTGAAAATCCAGAACAATAGTCAGAAAAACAAGCAGGCAAACACGAGAAAACGCTCAGTAGCTCACAAGAAAGCAATACCTCGCAAAGTACTAACCAAAGCCCAGGCTTTAAATACTAACTATCACTGGTCACATGAACAAGGAAGACAGGGGAAAGACATCAGAACTCTGGTGAAGCCGAACGATGATAGGTTGTGGAATGAGCGTCATCGGTCACATGATCCCCAAGGGAGTTCTGGGAGTTGGAGTTCTCAGATAGCACTAATTTTAATTTCTTTGTTTTTGTTCTGTGTTTTTGTCATAAATTCTCATGTCCAGCACTTTGATCACCTGTTGTTTCAAGTGTGCTTTATAAATAAATTTTACTTGCTTACTTTATTACTCTCTGCTAGTCTGGGGAATTCTGGAGATTTATAGCTCTCCAGCCTCAAGACTGTCGGAGAGTTTTACAGAGGTTGATACTAAACCAGTCTGATAAACATCTGTCTGGAATCAGTTTGTGCTTCCTGTTTTCATTACAGACAGCTGTTCAACACCACTCACTGTTTCCAATGAGACCCTGCTGGTGGAGTACGGAGAACCTGTTGAGCTCACCTGCTCCATACCAACCAAACCAACTTCATCACAGCACATTCTGGGCTGGGAGTCTCAGATTAATCCTGTCCAAATAGAGAATGAGACCAGTGTGGTGTGGAGATCGCCCAGTCTGACAGAGTGGGAGGTGAACGGAAGAGAGTTGTTCTGTTTCCTGACAGTGCCGAATAAAGAACAATGTAAAAAGAGGGTCCATCTGAGTCTTTACAGTGAGTACAGTAATCCCACCTGTTCAGTTTCCTCAGTACTGCAGTGCTGAAATGCTGAAAGCTGCTTTTCCTCTTTCCACTCACTGCCTTACACAGATCCTCTCTCTGATCACAGAGTTTACTGTGGATTTACGCTCCAACCACAGAACTGATCACTGGGATACGATTCTAACAGTAATCATCGGTTTTCATTGATCTGGTTCTCATTTGTTAGACTGAGAGGCCTTTAACAGTCATCAGCTCTCATTAGTTAATATAAGCACTCCTGTCCAGTGACAGACTCAGTTCTTTCCTTTTTCTATGTTCTAGATAATTTGAGTTTGTCTAGCCAGCTAATGTTAGCCTAGCCAGTTTAGTCTAGTGAGTTTGTTAATTTTCACTTTATTTCTTTATCAATTTCAGTGTTGACCGGAGGAGGATGGGTTCCCCTTTTGGTTCCCATCTAGTTTCTTCCTCTTAATCTGGGGGAGATTTTCTTTCCACTGTTGCTCTCAGTGATGCTCATTTGGGGCTGAAATAGGATTCTCTGTAAAGCTGCTCTGTGAAAATGCCTGTTGTAAAAAATGCTTCTTAAATTAATTTTTAATTGCCTCTCTCTGCAGAGCGTCCAGACAGTGTGAAGATCAGCTCTGAGTCCAGCGTGTGGTCAGAAGATCAGATGATGAACCTGACGTGTGAGATTAAGAATGTGGGTCCCTTACAGAACCTTACTGTACAGTGGACCAGAGTGGACCAGAACAACAGAACAGTCACTGAAATGTCATACGGAAGTTTCAGCTCTTCTGGAGAGGAGAGAAAGAGCGGGAATGTGACGGCCACACTGAATGTCTTGGCCAGCCGTGATGAAGATGGAGTCCAGTATCAGTGTGCAGCTCTACTGAAGCTGGAGCAGCCCCAACAACCACAAGTGGGAACATCAGAACCTCTGAACATCACAGTACACTGTGAGTTTATTACACCTGTGAACAGAACTGTGTACCAGTGCTGTAGTCCAGTGTTCTGACCCGGTCTAGGGTCAGGCTGCGACAGAATGTGAGGCCGGTTGCCGGACCAAACCGTGGACACCATTTAATCCAAAGAAAAGCTTAGGTTTATTTATATTTTTGTAAAAGTCTCAATAGCAACGTGTTGTGGAATGACGGCTTCAGGGACATGCATACACCAAACCGACAAACAAAACAAATAAAGGTTTTAGAAAATAACCAAGCCTGAAAACAAACTGGAAGAAAAATACTCCCTATTTAAAACCAGGAGTGATTAGTAAACAAAACAAACGGCACTTGTCCCCTACGTCCCACAGAAAGTTTCAGAGTTTAGAGAATTTAACACTGCCAAGGCGAAGTGAAAAGTGTCAAGCTAGTCTGGACATCTGTAACTTTAGTTTTCCTAGCTAGTTTGCTAATATTAATCACAATGCTTTTCTTAAGGAGGTTTGGGTTATTTGGAAACTAATGTAAAGACAAGAAACAATCATATTCTCTCCTGCTTGCACATATCGGAGTGTGCAAAATTTAAGAAGCCTGGCCTTGACACATCCATTTTCAGTAATTATGGGCCTTCAGCCTTTCATTTATAGGGAAAGTATTGGATAAAGTTGTTGCTTTGCAGCTTCAGACATTTTTATCAGAACACAATGTGGTTTTCACACATTTTATACCACAGAAACTGTCCTGCGGAAAGTAGTTAATGATTTCCTTTCTACTGCTGAAATAGTCGCTTTTAGCATTCTTCTCCTTCTTGACCGTAGCGCTGCTTTCGATACTGTAAATCATAACATATTTTAGTCCCGTCTTTCCTATGTCAGCATTACTGGCTCAGCCCTGCAGTGGTTTAGATCTTACCTCACTGACAAAGGATATTCAGGAGATCCCTTGTCCCTCGAGCCTTCAGGCTCTTCAACTCTTCCCAGTGAGGCCAAAATAGAGAAGAGGGAAGAGGAGAGATGAGGACTGAATCTGAATCTCATGTTAAATCACAGGTTTATCTCAAGCTAAATCTTAGGTTTATTTTATCCATCTGCACATTTGGACACCTTACTGCACATATCACACTTTCTGTAGCCCCTACCGCACATCTTACACATCTGGACACTCCACACTAGACACTTTATTTCAGTACCAATATCTGCACATATTTATTCAGTATTGACATTATGTGCCGTAACTGCGCCTCCGTGTACAGTCATTATTGCACTGCCACTTTCATCTCAGGTTATAGATCGTATTCCAGATTTTTGTATATCTCTATTTGTATATATGCTTATAGATAGGATTTTTTATAATTATTCTTCCTGTTATATTGTTTCACCCTTACTACTATTACTGTCCTGTGTTGTGTGACTGATACCGGCTACTAAATTTCCTTCGGGATCAATAAAGTATCTATCTATCTGACAGACGGCACTTTATTACTATAAACACAAACCCTCTACTGCTCCAATTACTCAAGGGGTGCCTCAGGGTTCTGCCCTTGGTCCCATCCTTTTCTTAATTTATATTCTTTTACTTGTTCAAATCATCCACCAGCATAGTCTTAGTTTTCATTGTTATGCCGATGACACCCAGATTTATCTTAGCAGTAAATGCACCACCGGTTTACCACCCAGTGCTCTGATTGAATGTACATTTGAGTTGAATAATGGGTTGAATGCCAATTTTCTGAAACTCAGTGCTGATAAAACTGACATTATGCTAGTTTCCCCTCAAGATTTCAAATTTTATCCTAGATATTGATGGAGTTATTGTTAAGCCTGCTCAGTTAGTTCAAATATTTGGTGTATTATTTGACTCTCTGCTGACTTTCTTTTTGAAGAGTCTTTGGCCCTTGCTGAAGTTAAAAGATGCTGAGACACTGTTCTGTGCATTTTTTAAAACTCTCGGCTTGATTACTGTAACTCTGTTCTTAAGGTTCTCCCTGCAAACACCAAACAGGCAGAGCACATCATTCCTGTCTTATACCGGCTACACTGTCCTCCCCTTACTTCACATATTAAAGACAAGATATTTTGTTTAATTTTAAAGCTCTACATGGTCTGGCACCTCCATACTTACCTCAGCTCCTTCATCTGCACATCCCTTCACATGAACTCAGGTCTTCTGGCTCTGGGCTTTTGGTTCTCCCCACTTAGATTGTCTTCTTGGTGGCAGGTCCTTTAGAGTGTAGAGGGTTAAGAAAGTTCCCTCTGAAGTTAATGTAAAACAGACACCTTCTATTTTTTTGATGATCAGAACTACTCTAGTAGCTTTCCAACAGTTTCTGTTTTGTCTTATATGGTGTTCTGCCATTTAACCAGGAGATGGCGCTCTATGCCCCTGTGGATTGCTTGGAGAAACACTAGTTTCAAGCTCTGAGCATGGGCGGTTCAGAAATAAACTTGCGCTGGCTTCAACTAGACGTAAATTTTGGTCTCGTTTCTCCACTGATCCACAGGTCCGCAGTGCTGCCCAGCCTGTGTACCACTTGCTGTGGGCCCAGATATCCTCTGGCGCTGGCAACAAGAGCTACAGCCCCTGAGCTCTGGAACTCTTCGCCCCATCACTTTTGTGACTGCTCATCCATTTCTTCTTTGAACTGAACTGAAAACTAATCTCATTACTCATTACTGCTCTTCTACTGTAGCCTCATAGCCTTGCTGTATGTTCTCTCATTTCTGTCCTGTTTATTTTATTCCTTTGGTGTGTATTGTCTTTGTCTTTTATTGTCTTTATTTTCATTTTCCTCATGATCTTCTAATGACAGTGTATTTAATATGTATTGTAGGTCATCATCTGTGTCTAACAGTGTTCTCTCTGTTTCTCATCAGACAAGCCCACCATAACACATCCTTCCAATGATACCATATCTGTAACTACGGGCGACAAGCTGGTTCTGAACTGTTCAGCACATGGTAACCCCAGTCCTCAGTACACCTGGAGCTCACTTGGAAAGATGAATCTCAGCAAGTCCTCCATCCTCATCATCAACAGTGTCCAGTCAGAACATCAGGGTCAATACAACTGCACTGCCTACAATGATGAAGGCTCTGATTCAATGACTGTGACGGTTAACGTTGTAGGTGAGTGTGAAGATCATGTAAACACTGTATGTGTAGATCTAATCTGTGAAAGTGAAGCTGATGTTCTGTTCCTTTGTCTCTTTATTAGAGGACTACCTGCTGATCATCATTGTCTGCGCTGTCCTTTGCTTGGTGTTGCTGGTAACTGTGTTCTCCTTTTTGTACTGCAAGTATTACCGACACACCCACATGGGCCACTACATCCTGAAGAACCTGACGTCACGTAGATACAACGGCAACGTGGCCCACAGTGACACGGACCAGAGCCAGCTGTAGCTAATGCTAACCTACTCACAGCCTCAGACGCTCCACCAGAGCTGGTTTATGAGGAGTCTGGCCACTTCCTATTTCCCCCGTTATATTAAAAACACGACTGCAGAACAGCAGAGGGCGCCCTCGAGGGAGTCCGCAATGAATGGGGTGAATGGAGCTAAATGGAGTAGAAGAATGAATTTCACTAAAAAAACAAAGAAAACTCACCTGAATGTTTCCTTTACTACAGCAAACACTACCATTACTGATACTGAGAGTTGATTGGTTAACATTACTGATACTGAGCGCTGATTGGTCAGCATTACTGATACTGAGAGCTGTTGGTTAACATTACTGATACTGAGAGCTGATTGGTCAGCATTACTGATACTGAGAGCTGATTGGTTAACATTACTGATACTGAGTGCTGATTGGTTAACATTACTGAAGAATTCTTTTACATTAAAAATGTTTAAACAT
>NW_023496048.1:15000-105000 GCF_904425465.1 Colossoma macropomum
GAGAGCGCAGTGCAAACGTCTTCAGGAAACACACTCCACTCACATGGTGGAAAGATTCTGGACTGGTCTTGGACAAAATTATGGTACAGGGTCATTCAGAGCAAATGATTTTAGTCTAATTTAAGTCAGTCAAACATAAAATCCACCACTTATTAGTCATGGTTCTACAAAATCTGTGCTTTGAGCGCCCCCTCATGGACAGCTATACACGTGCATTCATGACGAGCTGAAGGAAACAGAATCTGACTCCCCTTCATGCGCTACAGGTTACACTCATGATTTCTGTTTCTGTGTGTAAATAACAGAAATCCTGAGTGTGATCTGTAGTGTCCATACACCTGTGACACGTGCACACGAAGGGGAGTCAGATTCTGCTGGGTGTCACAATTTGGCACAACACCAGCAAAGAACATCAGGAGAGAAAGAACCATGTTGACTTACATGGTAAAGAAACATTACAGGATTTTATCACAGGAGGTTCAAACTTTCAAGGCTTACTTGGCGTCAGATTCACAGATTGATCAAACGTTCTAGCGTGAGATGAATTTATTTCTTTGCTGATTTAGTCTGAAATGGGACTGAGGTTAGACGACTTTGGGCATCCAGAAAAACTACTCCGTTAGACAGATGAGGCAATTTTATTAATACAGCACCTTTCATACACTGCTGTCATTCAAAGTGCTTTACAAATAAGAAAATAGAGTTGTTTAAATTGAAAACAACACTAAAAACATAATTAAAACATGATTAAAACATATACAATACATTTAAAAGAGAAAATCAAATTAGATTAGAAATTAAATTAGAATAGTGAAATAATCAAATTAAAAATGAAAAGTTAGATTAAGATAAAAAGGAATGACACAAATAAGGTTACAGTTTACAGCGCAGTCTTTCACCAATAACACTGGCAGGGATGAACACTCTGCTGTCAGAGTCTCGCTGTTTTCCCGTTAGCTGTGAGTCTGTCCAGCATCCTTTTATCTCTTTTACGAGTAAAAGCCAGTCTGAGATTTACTGTCCGGTCTCTCGCTCAGTCTCTCTCTCTCTGTCTTCCTCTCTTCCTCCGACAGTGTCTTCGCAGCCTCTGCCGTGATGTCCATGCTGGGAATACAGAGCTGCTGAGTTGTTGGTGTGACGTAGTGCCGTAAAGCATTACATGGTTCTGGCGAGAGGTTCTTGTGCTGCTCCTCCAAAGTTACATAGCGCTATAGCAGGAGTTCCGATCCAGAGTGGCAACGACAGAGACGCCGTTCTCACTGTTACAATCAGTGTAGCATCAATATGATTTAGAAGCTGTTATTTTAAGGTAAAATTGTTACATAATGTTGCTTTAAAATGTCCAGACTATGGTCGTCATAGTCATAACGAGGACTATTGGAAATTTAACTCTAACATTTTACACAATCAGTCTTTTTCTCTCAGGGCGTCTTTATTCCTCAAACAGGTTTTATTACACTGGAAAATTATGTAAAGGCACAATTTCACACCTCATAAAACTCCAGTCTGGAACAATTGATGTATTAACCACAGGAAAAAGTCACTGTTCATTTGTCACTGGTTTGAAAAGGGAGTCTGGTCAACATTATATTTCTTTAGTACTAATCAGTTTTAAATTTTATAAGGAGTTTAGCAAGGATTTTAATTTAGTTTGCAAACAATAATACTGTCATTAATTCAATTCCACAAGCCATGTTTGTTATGTAGAAGTGAGACACAAGAAACCAGCTTTAAACACAAGGGAACATTTTTAAATGCAAAACTTTCTAGTAACTTTCTGAAGAGCTTTTCCAACAAGACGCTGTACCCAAATGTGTGTTTTAGGATATCAGTCCTTCTTTTGCTCCCAAAGCTTTCTGTATGTAAACTCTGAACTATGTACATTACATTTTCTGTCCCCCCAAAAGCTAAATAAGCTCAGGATAATGAATGAAAACATCCTTCTAAGGAATTTATGAGACAGAGGTTTAATTTGGATGAAAATGTTTATGCTTTCTGTAAAGAAACGACTGAGCATTTATTTGTTTCTGTAAATACTCTGCAACCTTTTGGGATGATTTACAATATTGTTCATATTTAAAGATTTTTGGTCTAAGTGATTTTAAAGAGTGAGATATTATAGACTCAGATTCTGAAAAGGTTATAGATGATATTTTACGGCTGTCAAAGCGTTTTATATATGTACAGTAAAGTGTATGAAATCATCACCATCTTTCTCCATGTTCCACAAGGAGCTCGTCCGTTACAGTGAAAATGAAGGATCAAAAAGACTCATTTATGACTCGTGTCTGATAAACATGGCACTGCCAGCACTGGTCTTTGTTTCTGATCTTCTCTGGTGGGTAAAGATCATTACAACCTATTTGCGACCTCTAGTGGTTAAATGAGATCACTACATCATTTAAATCCTTACAAAATCATTACAGCTTCCTTTTCTCTGGTTTGATGTGATCAATTAAATTATTAATCAGACTGTTCGATTATTAAGCGCCGCATCATTGATTTATATTATATTACTACAATGTCAAGATTGTTACAATCGCAGAACCCTTTTGGGTTCTATATAGAACCATCTACAGCACATTCTCCATCGATCTGAAGAACCATTTTATGATTCAAAGAACGCTTCAATCATGCAAAGGGTTCTTTGAGTATTCATGGTTCTGTATAGAACCATTTTCTTTACTAAAGAACCTTTGAAGAACCATCTTTTTAAGAGTAGCACAGTGTCAGCGACAGGTTTCCCTATAAGATCGTTCTATATCAGACGTTATTTATTGTCTCAGTTTGTAATAGTTGTCTTAGATTATTTTCTAGAATAAAAGTCTCTCTGCATTTAAAATCCGTCTAAGGAGATTAAAATTAGTTACAGCTTGTATGCAGGACAGTAATGTGGTGGTCCGAAGGTGGTCCAGCAGTTTGGGGTGGGCCAATATGCGCTGCTATCTCGGTAAAGTTCACTCGCAAATCCAGAGTCGCATCATCAGTTCCTAATTTTAGACTAACCTGATATTTATTTATGATCCTTATTACAAATATGACAAAACAAACAAGATGAAAAGACGTCTCTTCTGTTAAAAAAAAATTATATATTCATGTTTACTGTCATTCACTCACTATATCTGTTTTTTCTTTGTTGTTTATGTGTGGATGTGTGATGTATGTGTTTGTGTTTTCTTCTCATTGAAAAAGTTTAATATAAATATGTTTGTTTATTTTTTCCATCTGTAATTGAAGCTGAACACTCAGCCCTGTACACGACTGTACAAATAAATAAATAAATAAGTAAATAAATAAATAAATAAATAAATAAATAAAATAGATATAAGATAGATAGATAGATAGACAGACAGACATATAGATAGACAGATAGATAGATAGACAGATAGATAGATAGATAGACAGACAGATAGATAGATAGATAGATAGATAGATAGATAGACAGACAGATAGATAGACAGATAGATAGATAGACAGACAGATAGATAGATAGATAGATAGATAGATAGATAGACAGACAGATAGATAGATAGATAGACAGATAGATAGACAGATAGATAGATAGATAGACAGATAGGCAGATAGACAGATAGACAGACAGATAGATAGATAGATAGATAGATAGATAGATAGACAGACAGATAGATAGATAGACAGACAGATAGATAGACAGATAGATAGATAGATAGATAGACAGACAGATAGATAGATAGATAGATAGATAGATAGACAGACAGATAGACATAGACAGACAGATAGATAGACAGATAGATAAACAGACAGGCAGACAGATAGATATATAGACAGATAGATAGATAGATATAATTTATTTAGTTATTTCCATTTTTATTTTATCTCATTTTTATTTTTTTCTTTGTTGTCTGTGATGATGTATGTATTACCTTTTAATTTGAAAGGGTTATTAAAATATGTTATTAATTTTCCATTTTCAAGATGTAATTGAAGCTGAACACTCAGCCATGGCTGTTTAAATACATACATACATACATAAATAAATAAGTAAGTAAGTAAGTATTAGCCAGGAACCCTATAACTCTATAAGGAACACTGTTAAGAAGAGGGTTCTTCAGGTTCTTACATATATATATATATATATATATATATATATATATATATATAAATGCTCTTCTATTGCAACAAGCTTCATATCGAACCAACTGCAGAACCCTTTTTGGTGCTACACAGATACAGAGAGATATAAAGAAGATGTAGAACCGGCACGTTCTCCATCAACCCGAGGAACCATTTAATCAGATTAATTAGTTACTTGCAGTAATATGATCTTCATACTTACAGAAATCACCTGTTTATAAATCTCCATAAGGAAGTAGTTGATGCTGAGCTGTTTCTATGGTAACGGCTTGGCGCTGGATGACGTGACCGGAAAGAGGGCGTGGCTTCCCCACTCTCTGGTTCCGGAGTGTTCCAGAAGAAGGCGCGCGGGGTGGAGCGAGAGTTCTAGAACGCGAGGAGAGCGCGCGCGGCTGCTGCGGTAGAGCGGAGGGTAAATAAGGGAATAAATAAAGGTAAATACTGAATAATCGCC
Source organism: Colossoma macropomum (assembly GCF_904425465.1). NCBI lineage: Eukaryota > Metazoa > Chordata > Actinopteri > Characiformes > Serrasalmidae > Colossoma > Colossoma macropomum. The sequence continues at coordinate 19,568 of NW_023496048.1, forward strand.
ATGACGACCATCGACTACAGCGTGTGGGACCACATCGAGGTATCGGACGATGAGGACGACACGCACCCTAACATCGACACACCGAGCCTGTTCAGGTGGAGGCACCAGGTAACTCACCTGTGACATGTAGCACCCTCACTCTCTCTCCGCCAGCCCGTAGGTCCTTCCCAGCTTCTCGCTCGAATTCCCCGTTCCACCTTAAACGGAGAGTTTCGGGCGCCGCTGGCTGTGTGGTTGCAGTACCGCCGTCCGCCGCAAGAGGCGCGGCACTTTGTATTATTATGATCATGTACTCAGTGATGTTTATCCGCACCTTTATAGACATAATAAATATGTTTATGTATATGTTACTACTACTAAATAAGCCCGCTTGTGTCTGAATCTGTAACAGCGCTGTTTTATAAACTCCAGTACTCTGTAGTAACATACAGTATCGGCTCCTCTGAACGAGGTTCCTCTGGTTCTGTTTCAGAGGAAACTGTAGTGTTCACTGCAGCTTTCTCACAGGAATCCTCTAGAACCTCCACTCAGCTTTAAGCTGACTAGATGTTCCTCAGAGGAGGAGAACATGGGGAACATGAGAGAGAGAGCCCCCCCCCCCATTAAAGCGCCTGTAACATGAATAAAAACGAGTAAAACGTGTAAAAACGGCCGAAGCTGAGTTTCAGAGTCTCTGACTGAGAAGGCGTCGATGCTAATGATGCTAACACGTTTCTCCTCAGAACTTGTGGACTCAGATTCTCGAGTGACTCTCAAACATCGACAGTTCAGAGTCAGTGAAGGATAAAAAACTCTAATAACTGGGTTTACCGCTGATTATAACCCTCTAAATCTCTATAAATCTTCCGTTTCTCTGAGCAAAACCGAGAAAACGAAGTTACAGCAGTTAGCTGAGAGCTAGCTTAGTAGTGCTAGCTGGAGTGTGTAAAGTCCTCAGTTCGGCTGTTTTTGTGTTTTTAATGAGAGATTTTCTCTCTTTCCGCCTCATTTAGACCCTGTGGGGTTCCTCACACCCAGAAATCTCACATAGATGTGATATTAGACACGGCTCCTCAGGTCTGGGCGGTTTAGTGGGAGGTAAACACAGCAGAGCCGCTATGCTAACTGTCAGCAGCTCGGGTGTTCTAATGTTAGCGCTAATGCTAACGTTGAACTCGAGTCTGTGAGGATTTTCTGTCAGTGTCCGTGTTTGTGCGGGTTCTCCGTGTTTGTAGATGTTTCTGGAAAGTCTTGAAGGTTATGCCGAGATGCGGGAGGTAGGGGAGCCTGGGTTTCTTCATAAGTGTCCACAGTGTGGTCAGTGTTGTCCAGTTTGTGTGGAAACGTTAGTCTAAGCATTTAAAGATGTTTCTTAAAGGGAATCGTTCTGTGTAGAACCATTTCAAGCTTAACTGGTTCTTTGCATGGTGAAAAGGTTCTTCAGACTGATGGAGAATGTGTTGTATATGATTCTGTTTTACACCAAAGAGTTCTGCTGTTGTTATTGTTTTATGTATCATATACAACACATTCTCTATCAATCTGCTGCACCATGCAGAGAACTCTAAGCGTGAAATGATTCTGCATAGAACTCTTAATTTTACAGAACCGTTGCCTTTACTAAGGAATCCCTAAAGAATGGTCTATAAAGAGTGTATTATATGGAGTTCTCAGCGATGCCCTTAAAACTAACAGCATATCTGCTTTTGGCCTGATGGCTTAAGTTGATTAATTCACCCTATTTTTACATTTTGGCATCAAAAATGTATCAAAATATCTTCCAATTCTTTTCAGGCAAAGAAGGCCTTTTTATTAAAGTTTTAGTTTGGATCTTCAGTAGCTACAATAGAACCAAACGCACAGGGTCAGCAGTGCCTGTATGATGAACATCTGTATGAAGAACGATGACAGTTCTGCCTAGAACAGAACGAGGTCTAGGCCCACTATGATGACCAGGTGCAGTGAAGTTTTTTTTTTTGTTCATTTTTATATTTTTCTTTACTAGTTTTGTTTTGTTTGTTTGTTTGTTTGTTTATGTTTGTGATGTAAAACGTCTAGATTGCAGTTAATGGCAAGCTAAGCGAACCATTAGCAAAGGTAAAATAAAACAGTGAGTTAGCTAGAACGGGGACAGTATTTAAACACTGTGTCCACTCACTGTCCACTCTATTAGACACTCCTACCTTGTCAGTCCACCTTGTAGATGTGAAGTCAGAGACGATAGCTCATCTGCTGCTGCACAGTTTGTGTTGGTCATCCTCTAGTCCTTCATCAGTGGTCACAGGACGCTGCCCACAGGACACTGTTGGCTGGATATTTTTGGTTGGTGGACTATTCTCAGTCCAGCAGTGACACTGAGGTGTTTAAAAACTCCAGCAGCACTGCTGTGTCTGATCCACTCAGACCAGCACAACACACACTAACACACCACCACCACGTCAGTGTTACTGCAGTGCTGAGAATGATCCACCAACCAAATAGTACCTGCTCTGTGAGGGTCCATGGGGGTCCTGACCACTGAAGAATGGGGTAAAAGGGGGCTAACAAAGTATCAGAGAAACAGATGGACTACAGTCTGTAACTGTAGAACTACAAAGTGCACCTATAGAGTAAGTGGAGCTGATAAAATGGACAATGAGCGTAGAAACAAGGAGGTGGTCAGAATGTTATGCCTGACCGGTGTGTGTATAAATGAGGACGGTGTGTCTGGATTCTGTGGAGGGTGAAGTTTGCTGCCCCGACACCGAGGCAGTAACGCTCTGCTCGGTGTTGGTAGATGTGCTGGGCTGGACAGTGGATGCGGCATGCACTGGGGTCAAGGGTCGCTCTTTTTAATGAGCCGCATGTCCATGCTGGAAAACGTACCTAGCTAGCTAAATAAAGCTAATCGTGTTGCCTTCTGTAAACTTACAGCTACTCAGTAAACCAACTCCACTGAGCTGGTAACTTAAAGGACACATGCAGCTTGAAAAACGTGCAGACTCAGCTGTGGAACTGTGTTATCAATAGAACCGAGAGGAACCAGAGAGAAGAACTAACTTACCAGAGGAATGAACAGCTTTACTCGGGTCGCTGAGAGCAGCTACACACAGCCCACCTTAAACCCTGACTGTGTTTCTGTCTCCTGCTAGATACTGATGAAATGAAAACTGACCAAAGTTTTGTCTTTAATTTGATAAAATCCTGACAGTCACTGCGCTACAGATGATGCTAACATTAGCTGAGTAGCTTATATTAACATCCTGTCAGCATTTCTCTCTGCCCACCTGCTCAGACCTTGGTTCTCTGCAGTTGTTGCAGCTACTGTCCATCTTCACGTATGGAAAGAGTAGCCTAGCTAAGCTGTTAAACTCAGTGGAGCTCTGTCTGTCTGTCTCTGTCTGTCTGTCTGTCTCTGTCTGTCTGTCTCTCTGCTGTGGTAGCAGCACCTTGTCATCACGCTTCATCTGATAATCTCTCGAGGCTGATGTTTGCTTCCTATTGGAATTTCTGTCCCACCTTAAATAGCGCCGCATTTACAGAGTAGCGACCAATCAGGGGTCTGAATGTAACTGTTACATCATTTAAGGTGGAAAGGAAATAAAAATAAGAAGCTAAATTCAGCTTCATCTGATCTCCATCCGCTGCACAAGTTACAGTCAGCAAACCGGGGTTCAGAAACTGCCTAAAACAGTTCATTTTCATCTAGAAGTATTTTTGAATAAGTACTCAGTGCCTGTTTTGCTGTTGCAGTATTTTTTTCTTCTGTCTCAGACAAACCGCCCCGTCTTAATAATCTGACCTGTAGTGTTTCTCTCCTGTAGATTCGCATCCGATTAAGGGAAGGTTCCATATTTTGGCAGCCCCAGATCTAATTACTATATAGATGAACCAGAGGTGTCAGAGCGCTGCCTCAGAGTTCTCCATCCAGTACCCACACAGTCAGATCTGTGAGAGGTTACTGACCAGCTCCACACAGTCTGAGGAACATCTGGGAACGTGGAGGCACCGTTACAGTCCTGTCGTTGTTCTGAAACTGAGCGTGTTTATCTTCTCACCGTAGGCTCGTGTGGAGCGCATGGAGGCCTGCCAGAAGAAGGGCGAGGATCTGGAAAGGAACCTGACGGAGAGCCGGAGGAAGCTGCAGGAGGCTCAGAAGAAGGTCCAGGAGCTCTCGCTCCTAAACACTGAGGAGGCCAAGAAGCAGCTGGTCAAAGCCCAGGAGGAGGAGAAGCGGCTGAAGAAGGAGGAGAGGAGCTGCGAGAAGAAGCTGGAGGAGCACCGGCGGGAGGAGAAGAAGATGCCCTGGAACGTAGACACGCTCAGCAGAGACGGCTTCAGCAAGGTGAGGAACGCTGAGAGGGGCGCGAAAGGGTGGGAGACACGGAGAACGTAGAACAGTATAACACCGCCACACCTGAGAGTCATATATAATATATAATAAAACACAAAGCATACATATAATACTAGACACTCTCACACTTCAGCTGAACTCTTAACGTTCCTCTTCTGGAGTGTGGAACGTGGAACTGATAGGTAGAACCAGGCAGTATCAGTGCACTCTTAAAAAGATGGTTCTTCAGGGTTCTTTAGTAAAGGGAATGGTTCTATTTAGAAAAAAATGAGTTCACTATAGAATCATTTCATGCTTAAATGGTTCTGGTGTGGTGAAATGGTTCTTTAGATTGATGGAGAATGTTTTGTATATGGTTCTCCATGGCACCAAAAAGGGTTCTTTCATTATTACAGGCTTGACATTGTAGCGATAGCAGAACCCTTTTTGGTGCTACATAGAACCAGACGTGTTAATAGCCAACATGTTCTCCATCAGTCTGAGGAACCATCTCACCATTAGTTAGTTTCGCTGTCGCAGACGGCGTTTCAGTGAGTTTTTAGTTTGTAGCTGCTGTGATCGGCGATTAGTCATTAGCGCTTTGTTGAAGGGGAACCCCAGTCAAAATTCCCCCATAATTCAGTGTGTGAGATGTAAACCGAGTGACTCAGAGTGGTTTGGTGTGAAATGGTTCAGATGTCTTTACAGTGGTGGTGATAGGAACCAGGGGTCGCCATGACTACAACACAAATATAGACATTTTATTCACTATCCAGAACCACCAGAGAACCTACACGAGTCTTCTGAGTTTATATGGAATGTTGATGATGAAAATAGTGGAAAATCTGAAATAATAAGTTTTCTTTGGGGACTATTTAGACAGACTCGTACAACAGGCTAACACAGTTCACAAACAAAGCCTCGGGGGTCGGTCTGGTCAGGTGGAGGCTGATGGCACAGGTGCGACCACTGGAACAGCCCTCTCTCCTTCTGCAGTGCAGCTCTGCCCCATAAGTAGCTGGAGTGCCCCCTGCTGTAGCCAGTCAGAGCCCTCCAGACATTAACCCTATGGGAAAAGGTGATGAACGAGAAAGAGAGAGAGCACAAAACGGACACCACCCCCAGAACCATAACACGATTTACACGTTAACAGAACATGCAGCGATTCAGCCGCGTTAAACCAACCCATACACACCAAACACCATGAGAAACGACTGTAGCAGAGAGAGGAATGTAAATAAAGAGAGAAGTTTCTTTAATAACGTTATTCATACAGTCCTCTGCACGTTTCCTCACATCACTGTTACACTGAGTGAGTCTGAGATATTAACACAGCCAGTTTACAGCTAAACTGTTTTAAAGTGAAGCCTTCTGTGTTCACGACGTTAAACACGCTATAAATACAGAGTAACGAGTGATAAAGAGCCGTAGAGGAGAAACAGAGGCATGTGAACATCTGTACGTGTAAACGTCTGATGATGAATACTATAGAAAATATTATTTACAGAATATTACAGATTGTTATTTATTTATTTATTTATTTATTTATTAGGATCCCCATTAGCTGCTATCACGATAGCTGCTATTCTTCCAGGGGTCCAGCAGACACACTGTACACTACAGAATAAGGCAATAACAATCAATGAAACACGTCAAACAGAACACAAGTGAAAATAAAAAGAAAAACAAAAAGAACTGAGAGAAAACAAACACATGAGAATGGAAAATGACGTAGTGGGACAGTTTAACCATAAATAACAGCAGAGAGACTGAAAACGGAAAATCACACCGAGAGAAAAGCTCATTCAGTGTGTCTCACAGACACGTCAGACGACTCTCTCTCCAACTGTCTCAGACTGACCCAAACATCTGCAGACTAGAGCCACCAGCTCTGACTCAGACTGAGAACCAGGGCTGGAATCAGGGTAGAAGTCGTGCAGTTGAGCCCCGGCTTTATTCCCCTCTCCCCCTCGTCAGGGGGCACAGACACAGAGCTGTACAGGAAGACCAGGTTGGGGGTCTCCACGTCTCCACTTCCTGTGTCCGCCGTTTGAAATTAAACGTCTTTTATTGGTTAATAAGCCGTAGTTGGGCGTGTTGAGTGTATCAGGCGTATTCTGAGCTGCACGATTCGATGGAAGCGGCTCGTTTAGGTGCAGTTTGAGTTCGTCTGCTCCATTAAACGAGCAAAAATAGAAATGAAAATGAGCAGAAATTGTTTGTTTATTAAATGTAAAATAAGTTATTTTATTAAGTCTGTTGGCTCGTCTGTTGGGCGTGCAGTGGTACAGTGCGCCTGTGGTTCGGTGTGTATGACGGTGTTTGGGCCACAGTAACGGTGCAGTTTCAGTATCTTTACATGTAAGAAAGTAGAACCGTCACCCTTTAAACACTGAACTCTTACAAATTAACCTTCCCATTCAGAAAAGTGTCAGCGCGACTGACTGGGCAGGTTTCTGTCTGTACTGTGAGAAATCAGGAGGAGAAAGTCTTCTCAGCTCTGATATACAGAGCAGATGATTATCACATATTACACAGATGATCATTGGATAAAGTTAAAATGGTTGATGATATAAACTGATAATCTCTCTCTCTTTTCCCGTCTCTCTCTCTCTCTCTCTCTCTCTGGTAGAGTGTGCTGAATGTGAAGCCTGAAGTGAAGGAGGAGACGGAGGAGGAGAAAGAACAGAAGCACAAAACCTTTGTGGAGAAATACGAGAAACAGATCAAACACTTTGGTACGTTCAGACGCTGCAGACGTTTTTGTTTGGCTGAAAATCAAACCCCCCACTCCTCCCCACCCCCACCACGCTGATCACCCCCAAATCTCCGCTGACCCCCCCACAATCCTAAACCGGCCCCACCACGCTGATCCCCTCACCCTCGCCCCCACCCTTGCAGACCATGTCCACCACTTACCCCAAATGTAGCCAGTCAGGTAAGACGTGTCGGGCGTCTGAATTTCAGTTCCTTAGCTAAGCCCACCAGTTAGTGACCACCGCAAAGCTTACAGCCCACCGGTTATTAAGCTGCTTCCTCGTATTTTTGTACTTCCTGAATGGAACTGCTGCGGCATTTAAGGTGGAACAGAAAGCTCGAATAAGAAGCTGGTGAACGGGAAGCCGACTTCACTGACCTATTAGAGACGAGCATGTTATGATTTAGACCTGCGGTTAGCGCAGTGCTAATCGGTGGGGTATAAGCTTCCGTTACCCGTTAGCTAAGCTAAGCTAATGTAGTGCTAACGCTACAGAACCAAACCAGGCTGAGTGACTCGGCGTCAGTGCTGAACTGTGCCTTAACGATCCTCTCTGAATCTGCCTGTTTACCCCGACTCTGCTCAGCTAACGAGCTCTGTGTGCAGGGATGCTGCGCCGCTGGGACGACAGTCAGAAGTACCTGTCCGATAACCCTCACCTGGTCTGTGAGGAAACCGCAAACTACCTGGTGATCATGTGCATCGACCTGGAGGTGGAGGAGGTACGCACCTGCCTTCTTAAAAGGGGAACTCCACCCATTTTCCTCAATTCCCCCCTAGTTCAGTGTGTGAGATGTAATCAGAGTGATTCAGAGAGGTTTGGTGTGAAATGGTTCAGATGTCTTTACAGTGGTGGTGATAGAAACCAGGGGTCGCCATGACGACAACACAAATATAGACATTTTATTCACTATCCAGAACCACCAGTGAACCTACACGAGTCTTCTGAGTCTATATGGAATGTTGATGATGGAAAATAGTGGAAAATCTGAAATAATAAGTTTTCTTTGGGGACTATTTTGCCTCACAGCGCCCTGCATGTATCCCTCCACCATGAATGGAGTTTAAGTTCTCTAAACTATCATAAAACAGTGTCTCAGTCATCAGGCAGTGAATTCATAACCATTTCATGTAGTAACTTTCTGTGAGGGAGCTTTTAGAGGGGGACGTCTGGTTCCTATCACCACCACTGTGAACAGTTCTGACTCTGTAAGTTTATCTAGAACAGAGCGTTTCACACCAAACCACTCTGAACCGCTCTGTGTACATCTCAACCACTTAATTAGGCATTTAATTATGCAAATTCTCATGTAATGTTGTTGTATTGGCCTGTTTTATTCAGTGGCTGCAGTTCAGAGCACAATTATAGATAAAATAACAGTGAAATCAGTTGGAAAACATTCTGTCATTGATGGTGAACTGAATAATAATAATATCTCTGTTTACACAGAACATTTTTTAATTGTGTTAGCTCAGTGTTTCATAGTCAGGTGGTAACAGTAATAGATAAAGAGCTGCGTTTACAGGTGTTTATTAAAAGTGAGCTCTAGTTGGGGTTCATCCTAAAGTTAGGACAGGATTTAGGAGGTTTAGTCTAGTTAGGATGTTTGTGTGTTGCTGTTTTCTTATCTGGAGCTCATGATGAGATTATGAAGGTAGGAACTCTTATCCTGGAATAGATACTGTCTGAAATTCAGTCAGGACTGAAGTCGTCATGGAGACCAAACAGAGTTCAGAGTTAGGATGTTTCTGTAATGAGACCCCCCGTCGTGACCCTGATGGTGTGTGGTCTCGTTTCTCTCTCTGCTTTCAGAAACACGCTCTGATGGAGCAGGTGGCCCACCAGACCATCGTAATGCAGTTCATCCTGGAGCTGGCCAAGAGTCTGAAGGTGGACCCCCGAGGCTGCTTCCGTCAGTTCTTCACCAAGATCAAGGTGGGTCTACCTTTCAGCCATGCTCCTCCCCTCAAACTTCTGTTAGAACATAACTACATTTTGTGACCTGCCTGTAGATGAGTTGGACCAGTCAGAGGCCACCAAACCTCCACGTCTTGTGACATCACAACCACGACTTGGTGGCTGTCTGGAGCACCATATTCAGGAGTCAGTGAAAAAAGTGAATATTCTGGTCTTCTTCACCAAAAGAACAGGCTTGAACCTTAATTTATAGAAAATAATTGCAGTTTAAATCAAAGTCGCAATGTTAGTCCAAAAAAACGTAAATTAGATGTTTTCCCCAAATCGTTCAACCTTAATTAAAGAAATTGCAGCTGTTCTGATTTGAAAATTGCTTAAATTGTGATTTCAATATAAAAACAGTGAATCTTTCATCTCTACTGTTAATGCAGTTTGACTGCAGCAGTTTTCTGTTTCAGCTGACGTGTTTCATTGATTGTTATTGCCTTATTCTGTAGTGTACAGTGTGTCTGCTGGACCCCTGGAAGAATAGCAGCTATCGTGATAGCAGCTAATGGGGATCCTAATAAATAAATCAATAAATACATAAATAAATAACAGTCTGTAATATTCTGTAAATAATATTTTCTATAGTATTCATCATCAGACGTTTACACGTACAGAAGTTCACATGCCTCTGTTTCTCCTCTACGGCTCTTTATCACTCGTTACTCTGTATTTATAGCGTGTTTAACGTCGTGAACACAGAAGGCTTCACTTTGATGTTCTGTTCCGTCAGACAGTCTGTACACGATTACTGGGACAAAACAGGAGCCGCATCACAGAAACACCTTCACTCTGAAATGTGTTTAGTCATGACGACTTCAGTACGGACTGAATTTAGTACAGTATCTATTCCAGAATAAGAATTCCTAACTTCATAATCCCATTATTAACTCCAGATCAGAAAACAGCATCACACAAACATCCTAACTAGACTAAACCTCCTAAATCCTGTCCTAACTTTAGGATGAACCCCAACAGGGTCCTCACTTCTGTTTAAGGTCCGTTTCTATGGTTTTTAGGCAGCTGAGTCAGCAGCATAGTTCACTACCAGCATAATGAGCTCCATTTATTCCTACTGTAAAACGCTGCTTTCACTGTGAGATGATTTTCTTTTCTAACTCTGCGTTTTAAAGATCTCAGACGCTGCAGACTCGATCTCCACCGCCCCTCTGATCACCTTCGTGTGTTAATGTTGACGATGAAATATTACAGTGATGGTGGTGAATAATGAGGAGACGGAGCTGAACGTGTGTCTGTTTATTAGGAGGAGTAACGTTAGCGTGCTCGGCTAAAGCGTTTGGGAAATGGAGATTGAAACTGGGGAGCGGCGACGCTCTGATAAACAGCAGGGGGCGCTCTCACAGTATTCACTACTTACAGTTTATCACACTTTAGTTCTGTTTGACCTTCCTTACATCAGTAACAGCAGCTTAACTCACATTTTAGCATTATTCTGATATTCAGCTGTGTGTGTATGGTCAGGTGCTAATAAACAGACATGGCAGCTGATCGTCGACTCTGATCGAGTAGGTTAAGATTTCCTATCTGGAGATCAGATGCTGTAAGATCAGATAAGATTCCTACATTAAGGTCAGATTCGATTCTGTATTAAGAATCTGTGAATAATCTTATCTTTACTTGTCAGATCTGAACTCAAGACTAAAGATTGGTCTTGATCTGATCACAGCATCTCTAAAGACCCACCACAGACCTCACTGAGACACAGAGCTGTTACTGTTCTAAAGGAAGTTGTTCTGTATTGCACAGATTCAGATCAGCTCAGTCAGGCTACACTCATGATTAATACAGTATGAGTTTCCTCCTCCTTTAAGGTTCAGCGGTGCTCCTGCTGGTTTAAGGCGACGTGGTCTAGTGTGTTAAAGGGCTCGTGCTCCTGTGTTGACTCTCTCCGTGAGCTCCACCGGTGACACTCGCCTGGTTTAGTCCATGTTTGGTGGTTTCAGTTCCAGGAGCAGATATCAGAGAAGACCTAAACAGACCTCCCTCTGCTCAGTGTGCTCTCCGTCCTGTCGACGGCTCTGAAGGTGCCGGGTGCCGTGAAAGTGCAGCATTCTTAAGACGTAGCTGTGAATGTGTTGATGCTGACGGTTCTGCAGTGCTGATCTCACTGTCTATCTAGAACGTCTGCAGGTTCAGACTGTTCAGGTGTGAACGGAGCGCTAGATTGTGATTAACGCCACTGCCTGTGTGCGTGTGCCTGTGTGCGTGTGCCTGTGTGCGTGTGCCTGTGTGCGTGTGCCTGTGTGCGTGTGCCTGTGCCTCAGACTGCAGATCAGCAGTATCAGGACGCCTTTAACGACGAGCTGGAGTCGTTTAAGGAGCGCGTCCGTGGCCGAGCCAAGATCCGCATCGAGAAGGCCATGAAGGAGTACGAGGAGGAGGAGCGACAGAAACGCCTCGGCCCCGGAGGACTGGACCCGGTGGATGTGTACGACTCCCTGCCCCAGGTATGTTGACCCGCTCTACCTCTCGGTCTATCTGTCTGTTTCTCTCAGACTGTCTGTCTCTCTCTCTCAGACTGTCTGGCCCCAGTGCTGACCTTAGTGTTAGCCCCATTGTTGGTCCCAGTGTTAGCCCCAGTTATGGTGTTGGTCCCAGTTATGGTGTTAGCCCCAGTTATGGTGTTGGTCCCGGTGTTGGTCCCAGTTATGGTGTTGGTCCCAGTGTTGTCTTTGGCCTTAGTGTAATAAAACAGACTTTTATAGAGTTGTTTATGTTGCCAACACAAGAACTGCCGCCTGAAAGAGTGGGCATGCAGTGCTGGAAGGTCTCAGCAGAGCAGTAATGACCCTCTACAGGGTTTATCTGTGATTTCTGCTGTAGTGTTTAATGTGAGTCACTGTGTTTGAGGTTGTATTGTTCTATATCAGTGTTTTGGTGTTGAGAATAACAGTGTTGTTTGTTTAACTGGTGTTTGTGTTTATCTTTCCTGAAACAGGAGATGCAGAAGTGTTTTGATGAGAAAGACATTCAGATGCTGCAGGACGCCATCAGCAAAATGGATCCCACGGTAATAATCCATCATTTATATATATTTATGTACAGTGTGGCTGTCACACAGTTAAAATGATCAGTCACATCTGTCTCGTTTACTCGAAAGAGAGTTGTTTCTATTTTAATAGTAGTGAGTTCTGTTAGTTACATGAGTAAACAAAGTAAGCTTAGTCCTCACTGTAGTGACGAAATTGTATCTTTAAAATCTTACCTTCACAGAAGGAGATGAGATGTTCTTAACTGTGAACGGAGATCAGTGGGACAGGATTTTTTCCTTCCGTGTAACTTTGAAGCATTTTTGTTGTTTCATCCCTCATCGCATTTTAAAACTTGTAAAAGGGCAGCATTTCAAAAAAAAAGTGGAGAGGTTTTCTTAGCAGTTGCTAAGTAACGACTGGCTTTACGCTGCAGCTAACAGTTATTAAGGTTCTATAGAGTTACTTCTAAGCAAGCTTTTCAACACAAACAACTAAACAAAGTGGAATCAGCCAGAAGCCAACAAAGTACATTTCAGCAGACGACACGGGCTGAGAAATGCTTCACTGTCTGAACTAACACAGTCAGCTTCATCTGGAAACACTGAAAAAGCTCAACCTGATATTCACACAGGTTTATGGCTCTGTAATGATAAAGGTTCTATTTGCTGATATTAATGCACAGTTTATACACCAAGTGCAGAAAATCAGATTGGGTCAGTAACCGGTTTGGTGTGTTTTAATGCTGTTGGGTAATCAGATAATGGGGAAACTCCAGGTCTACACAAGTCAGACAGTAATTGGATTTCTGCTTTACAACCAGCCAATAAACTCACAGAAGAAGACGTGACGTAAACGTAACGTAACGGAGTTCATCTGGAATTCAGGGAGCTATTTATGGCTCTCAGAAAATCAACATCGAGTTTTTTATTAGGTGCATGTAAACACACTGACAGTCAGGATGCAGGTTTTCTTTTCTTTTTCCATTCTTTTGTAGACCTGCTGTATAAAGCAGTAGATCAGTGGACGTGGTGTGTGATGGTGAACGATTTCTCCTGAACTCACCTTCAACTTGTACCTGCGACCCAGTCAGAGCCGTGGTGTCATGAAGTCACTGTGATGATATTGACCGTTGTGTGATTGTGATTGTCTGTTCAGGAGGCGAAGTACCACATGAAGCGCTGTATTGACTCCGGGCTGTGGGTCCCCAACTCTCGGACGGACGACGACGCGGAGAAAGAAGAGAAGGAGGAGGAGCCTCAGTATGAGGAAGTGAAGAAGGAGACGAGTGACGGACAGGACAAATCAGACTCTAAATAAACGACAACACCCACAACAGTCATAACATTCAACGCCGTAAACATGTTCAACATCTCCTCTAAACCCCCCCAACACTGCTTCGCCATTAGTACCTCCTCTAAACTCGCCCCAACACTGCTTCGCCATTAGTACCTCCTCTAAACCCCCCCAACACTGCTTCGCCATTAGTACCTCCTCTAAACTCGCCCCAACACTGCTTCGCCATTAGTACCTCCTCTAAACTCGCCCCAACACTGCTCCGCCTTTAGTACCTCCTCTAAACCCCCCCAACACTGCTCCGCCTTTAGTACCTCCTCTCAACCTGCCCCACCACTGTTCCGCCATTAGTACCTCCTCTAAACCCCCCCAACACTGCTCCGCCTTTAGTACCTCCTCTAAACTCGCCCCAACACTGCTTCGCCATTAGTACCTCCTCTAAACTCGCCCCAACACTGCTTCGCCATTAGTACCTCCTCTAAACTCGCCCCAACACTGCTCCGCCTTTAGTACCTCCTCTCAACCTGCCCCACCACTGTTCCGCCATTAGTACCTCCTCTAAACTCGCCCTAACACTGCTCCGCCTTTAGTACCTCTTCTAAACTCGCCCCAACACTGCTTCGCCATTAGTACCTCCTCTAAACCCCCCCAACACTGCTCCGCCTTTAGTACCTCCTCTAAACCCCCCCAACACTGCTCCGCCTTTAGTACCTCCTCTAAACCCCCCCAACACTGCTCCGCCTTTAGTACCTCCTCTAAACCCCCCCCAACACGGCTCCGCCTTTAGTACCTCCTCTAAACCCCCCCAACACGGCTCCGCCTTTAGTACCTCCTCTAAACCCCCCCAACACGGCTCCGCCATTAGTACCTCCTCTCTGCCCCCGCCCTCAGTACATTCTCACAGCCCTGCCCCAGCGCTGTTACAATCTCCCACAATCCCCCTCATTTCATTTCACATTAGACTTTTTTCTCCAAAGCTGCTCAGCTGTTGTGATTAGTGCTGATTAAAGAGTGTTTTAAGAGAGTATTAGAGGTCAGAGGTTAATTGGCCCCACCCCCTGACCGCTGCATGCTGATGATCGTTGCTGATGGAGTAACTATGGTTCCTGAACTAATTATGTTCATTAAAGTCATCAGAGCGCTCAGAGGCGATGATCAGCCGTCACTCCGTACAGACGTTATTTACTCCGTGTTTATTGTTTAGAGTTAATAAACAGAACTTCTTCAGATGATAACAGTAATAAACACGCAGAGGAGTGAACTGTTCATTCATTCACTGTTTCTGTGACCCTGTTGTATAAAAAGTGCTCGTTTTTTTTTTTGTTTATTTCTCCGCTCTGATGTTCGTCAGGACTTCAGTGTTTTTTAGTTTTGTTTTTTTCAGTCAGACGTTTATATTCAGTTTTTCTTTTATTTTTACTAGTTTGTGTTGCTAAGTAAAGGTCTGCTGTAAACACGTTTCTCTGTTTGTTGTTTTTAATAATCTCTCTGCATCTCTTAAAGTTCAACAGGCTGGTTCTGTTCCAGCCTTGACCTAAAGATAGCCACAAGCAAATATGTTAGCTCAAAGCTAATGCATGAGCCGTGAACAGACAATACCCATAAACAAATATTAGCCCAAAGCTAATGCACTAGCTATGAACTGAGACTAGCTGCAGACAAAAATGTTAGCTCTAAGCTGATAGATTAGCCAGGAGCTGACATTTACATTTACAGCGTTTAGCAGACGCTCTCATCCAGAGCGACTTACAGAAAGTGCTTTGTTGTCACTCAGAGAAAGTATCTTTGCTCGTTACCAATAGGTTAGAGAGAAAGCCAGTCCTGAGCTCAGATACTGCTAGAATCAGAAGTCCCTGTTGATACCCAGAGAAACAGGAACAGAGTTAAACACAGAGCAGTGCAATACAATACAATACATTACAATAAGTACTTATATTAGTGCTCACTAAAGTGCTGTATAAAGAGACGGTCTTCGGTCTGCGTTTGAAGACAGCGAGAGACTTCGCTGTTCGGACAGTCAGTGGGAGGTCGTTCCACCACCTGGGCGCCAGGACAGAGAAGAGTCTTGATGCTTGTTTTCCACGCATCTTGAAGAATGGCAGGTCGAGCTGAGCTGTACTTGAAGCTCGAAGGGCTCGAGGTACAGTTCGAGTTTTGACCATTGCCGTCAGGGAGGGGCTGGTCCATTTTTGGCTTTGTAGGCTTTAGGGTTTTAAATCTGATGCGGCCACAGGAAGCCAGTGAAGGGAGCGCAGCAGCGGGGTGACGTGGCTGAACTTAGGGAGATTGAAGACGAGCCGAGCTGCTGCCACAAGAAAACATGTTAGCCCAAAGCTAACCAGCACAGACCTACAAGCGTTTCATGCTGGTTGAAACCAGCATTAAAACACAACGTGTGCCTGTTTTGCTGACTAGCCACAAACAAACATGTCAGCCCAAAGCTAATGCTCTAGCCATGAGCTAACAGTAGCCATAATACTCAGTTATATTACAGTTCGATACGCTGATTATTACGGCTGCTCTGATGCTGTGCTTTGTTTTCAGAGGGAGAACATTTATCACCTCAAACTGTCTGCAGCTCATTTTAGATTCCTTCTGGTTTTTGCTCTGCTGAAAAAAAAAAAACGGCACAGACCAGCAATTATTTCATGCTTTAAGCCAATCAGGTTTGAGCAGGAAAACAAACAGTACAAGTGACGGTGTTAATAAATAACACTAATCAGTAGTTTATATGTAATTAAACACAACCTGACTAATTACTTTCAGCTACGTTTCTCTGGAGTTATTATTCTTTAATGCTGAAGATTTCTCTGGGTTTATTAGCTACCTGAGCTAACTCATTAGCTTAGCCTGAACATTAGCTTAACTTAGCTAAACTGGATAGATAAATTAGATAACACAATAAAATGTAGAAATGTTTTAGCTTTAGTAAATGGCCGATGTCATTGATTTTCCTAAGGCCCTAGATATACACAAATTAAACGTTCGTCTCAGAGAGAAGCTCGGTTAGGTTTTACTAGGTTAGCTTACTTTAGCTTACGTTACCAAACAGACACGTTCAGCAGAAAATAAAAGCATGAACAGCTGCCGGCAGTAAATGTTCTGAAATAAGTAAAAGAAATGCTAAAAGAACAGCTGTGGTTTCCACTGTGGAGTCACTCACGTTCCTGAGCTCCACCATATCCAGGAACCTGAAGTGGGAGTGGTACACGGTCTCCATCACCAAGAGAGCTCAGCAGAGAACAGTCTTCCTGAGAGAGCTGAAGAACTTCAACCTGCCACAGCGTCTGATGATCCAGTTCTACACAGCGACGCCATCCCCACATCATCATAACCATCTGGTTTGGTTCTTCCACCTCAAGAATGAGCCAAACTCCTGAGTATAATCAGGACAGCGGAGAGGATCATGGGATGTGTCTGCCAACACTTCAGGACATCTACAACAGCAGAGCGCCAGCAAAATTACAGCTGACTCCTCTCATCCTGGACATCACCTCTTCAAGACACGCCCACTGGTAGAAGATTCAGGACCGTCAAAACCAGCACAGCCAGACATGCTAACAGCTTTTTCCCCCGAGCTGCAGATCATTAACCACAGTGGAATTACTGTTTATTTACTGAATTTATCATAACTGTTTATTTAATGTAACAAACAAAATGTGGATTTTGATCAGGGGTGCACAGACTTTTGCACACAGCTGTATATATGTGTATGTATATATGTATATGTACTGGTCTCTGTAACAGTGAGTCTTTACAGAAGCAGGAAATGCTACAGCAGGAACAGCTGCAACGAACGTCCTTCTACCTGGAGCACCACGGCTTCCGAGAGCCACTTTTCATGGCCACGCCCCCAAAGCTCCCCTCAGCAGTTCAGCCCATGGTTGATGCCTTCAGTCCCATCTCAGCTTTTCTTCTGCTTTTTCCATAACCCCCTGTGTCGTCAATGCCTGTGTGCTGCCCATGGCTCTTCTTCTGGCCCTTCCACCATTTGCTTATGAGTTAGCTGATATGCCGCTCAACTTCTTCCAGCTCGGCGGACCCATCTCACTTCTGACACCAGTGCAGCATCACGCCTTCGTGCGAATGCTCTTTTATTTTAACAGGCGCTTCAGCGATTCTTTACACACATTAGAAATGTCCAGCCCAGCGCTGCCCAACATGAAACCAGGGAGGAGGACTAACTCTCACTCAGAGCCACCTTCAGCGGACACAGTTTAACAAACCAAATGCCACACATTACCCTCCTGAGAGTCACTTTGCATGGCCACGCCCCCTAAACGCCGCACGGCAGCGCCTCAATGAATAAATACATATACTGTGTGTAAAGCTGATTTTTGTGTCTGAGGGATTTTGTGCTTTAATCTCTGTTCCACGATCAGCACTGAGTGTGCGCGCGCGTGTGCGCGTGTCGCTCTCCGGGAGGGGAGCGGGGGGAGAGGTGGGGGGGTTCGCGCGCGCGGAGCACAGCGGATATTCACGAAGAGACTTTGGGTATTTTTACTGAAAACACGGAGACACTGCAGAGAGAGAGAGAGAGAGAGAGAGGTACACACACAGTGAGAGAGAGAGACACAGTGAGGGAGAGAGAGAGAGAGGTACACACAGCGAGAGAGAGAAAGGAGCGATCCTCATCCCTCCATCTCTGCCTGCTCGGCCGCTCGTTCGTCGCTGAGGTGAAGATGAAGATGAGGATGATGATGAAGACGAAGGTGAGCGTGCTCCTCTTCCTCTCTCGCGGCCGTTGTGGCGCGAGGCTGTCCGCGTCTGTGCTCTCCATCATGGCAGCTGTCCGTGTCTGCAGTGACGGTCCGCGCTGTTCTCTCTCCGCGCGCTGCGGCTCAGCTCAGGATCCGCGTCTGTTCGGTTCGGTTCTGGATCTCTAATTGACGGTTCTGTTTGGCTGTGTAGCTTCACACATACACACGCACGCACGCGCGCGCGCGCGCGCACGCGCACACAGCAGGACCCCTAACAAGCTCGGTTCAGATTCTGGTTCTGGTTCTGGATCATTGATGTTTTACTGCCCTCCTGAAAAAAACACCTGAACATCGTGGCCGGCTCAGTCTGGTTACGCTGGTAGATCAGCACAGGGTATGTTTTCATTTGAGTCCAGGGGTTTTGAAGGTCTACCAGCATGACCGACTGGACCAGGCTGGTGGATTAGCATGCCTAGCATTACTTAGCTGGTAGGCCAACATGGCTGAGAGGGTGACCAGTGCTGGTCCTGGAGATCTACCACCATGGAGAGTTGAGATCCAGCACACCTGGCTCTAACGTTCAGATGCCCCTGAAGGCCCTCATTACCAGGATCAGGTGTGTTACATCAGAGTTGGAGCTAAGCTCTTCAGACTGGTAGATCTCCAATACCAGGTTAGAGGTGAGCTCTTCAAACTGTTAGAAATCCAGGACCAGGTTAGAGCTGAGCTCTTCAGACTGGTAGATCTTCAGGAGCAGATTGGAGCTGAGCTCTTCAGACTGGTAGATCTCCAGGACCATGTTAGAGCTGAGCTCTTCAGACTGGTAGAAATCCAGGACCAGGTTAGAGCTGAGCTCTTCAGACTGGTAGATCTCCAGGACCAGGTTTGGGCTCCCCTCTGCTAAACCATCAAGCCTAAACAAAAACATACCCCATGGTCAACCAGCATGACCACCACGACCAAGCTGATTGGCCAACATGACCATGTTTATTATTCTGGTAGATCAGCTAAATCAGGGGTGCCCAGTCCTGGTCCTGGAGATCTCCCACCCTGGAGAGTTCTGATGCTATGGTCCACCAGTATGACCATCATGACCAAGCTGCTCGGCCAGTGTGACCAACATACCGTAGGGCATGTTTTCACTTGGTCCACCTGAATGTCCACCTTGTCAACCACCTTGACCATCAAACACCAGCTTAGACCATGTGACGCCACCTACCAGCAGGGTAACAAGGCCACAGCAGGGTTACTAACTGGATGCTGTGATGGTCACCAGTATTCTGTGTTCTGTGTTGGTCACAGCATTCCTGACTGCAGACTGAAGACCAGTCCAGCTGGAGGGGTGTGGTCAACAGGAGGGGTGTGGCCAGTGTCAGATTCCTTCAGTCAGAAGGAGGGCGTGCGAGGCGACGGCGGATCCCAGGTCGCCGTGGCAACACAGTGAGATGGGGGTGAGGGTGTGACCCCCACCCCGGTGTGACCTCGGCGTGACCCCGGCGTGAACCCGGCGCGACCTGGCTCTCCACCTGCTTTGCTGCTTGGGTTCGGCTCCGGTTCGGTCCGGAGGGAAGAACCAGCCAATCAGGATGAAGAAGAGCCGCAGCGTCTTGACTGTGACCGGAGAGGAGGTACATTTAGATAAGATACAGTATGAAGGCAATCTGTTCGAAGGTCACACAGCCTAATCAATAAATACAGCTGCTGGTAAAGTGACATAGCCGCTAATCAATTAATAGAGACACCAGTCAATTAATAGAGCCGCCAGTTAATTAACAGAGCTGCTAGTCAATTAAAAGTGCTGCTAGCCAAGTATTAGAGCCATTAGTAAATTAATATAGCTTCTAGACAAGTAATAGAGCTGCTAGTCAATTGATATAGAGCTGCTAGTGAAGTAATAGAGCTGCTGGTCAATTAGTAGAGCTGCTAGTCAAGTAATGTAACCAGTATTCAATTAATAGAGCTGCTAATAAATGAGTATAGCCACAATTCAATTAATAGAGCTGCTACTTAAATAATGTAGTCACTAGAAAATTAATAGAATGACTTTAGTTAATGTATCTGCTAGTGAACTAGCACAGCCACTAATCAACTAATGTTTCTGCTAATTGCTAATATATTGCTATTCAACTAAAATAGGCACTTCTCAAGTAATGTGTCCACTGGTTGATTAGATGCTTGTCATCTAATATCTCCATTAATGAGTGGAAACATAGTGATGCTTATTATTGGTTATAGTCCAGAAGTTCTATAATTATGTTAAATAACAGTTACGGTTCAGAAGTTCTATAACGATGTTAGTTATGCAGCTCCACACAGTAAGCATCACTCAGAGTTTCCGCGGTAACGTCATTCACACATACTCACTCACTCTCGTCCTTCTCTATGTCTATGTCTCTCTATCTCTCCTCCTCCCTTACTCTCCGTCACGTGTGTGGTGGTTTGTGGGTCCAGACGGTTTCAGATACAGCCTGGAACACGGCACTGTTGCCTAGCAACTGCTGCCCCGTGTGTTTTGTTGGTACAGTTCTGCAGTGCAGACGAGGAACACACACACAAACATGCACTCAGATCCTCCGTCGAGGTATTTTTATTTACTGTGTTTGTTTATTTAGACACTGGTTGGTTATTTACAGTCTGTGTAGGTAAACAAAGCACAGCATTGTGGTTAATAACTCGTGTCACTATCCAGGTGTGATCTCGTAATCAGAATGCGCGTCTTGTTAAACTTTGGGTGCTGGATTCCAACAATAACAAGGGTCTGCCCCCTCTAAACCCCGCCCCCAAATTCCTCTGATCTGGCTCTTTTAACATCTGCAGAACAGTCCTTCCACAACCAGTGTGTATTAGTCTTTTACAGCCAGTGTGTATTGGTCTTTTACAGCCAGTGTGTATTGGTCTTTTACAACCAGTGTGTATTAGTCTTTTACAGCCAGTGTGTATTGGTCTTTTACAGCCAGTGTGTATTGGTCTTTTACAGCCAGTGTGTACTGGTATTTTACAGCCAGGGCATATTGGTCTTTTACAGCCAGTGTGTATTGGTCTTTTACAGCCAGTGTGTACTGGTATTTTACAGCCAGGGCATATTGGTCTTTTACAGCCAGTGTGTATTGCTCTTTCACAGCCAGTGTGTATTAGTCTTTTATAGCCAGTGTGTATTGGTTTTTTACAGCCAGTGTGTATTGATCTTTTACAGCCAGTGCATATTGGTCTTTTACAGCCAGTGTGTATTGGTCTTTTACAGCCAGTGCATATTGGTCTTTTACAGCCAGTGTGTATTGGTCTTTTACAGCCAGTGTGTATTGGTCTTTTACAGCCAGTGTGTACTGGTATTTTACAGCCAGTGTGTATTGATCTTCTACAGCCAATGTGTATTGGTCTTTTACAGCCAGTGTGTATTGATCTTTTACAGCCAGTGCATATTGGTCTTTTACAGCCAGTGTGTATTGATCTTCTACAGCCAATGTGTATTGGTCTTTTACAGCCAGTGTGTATTGATCTTTTACAGCCAGTGTGTATTGGTCTTTTACAGCCAGTGTGTATTGATCTTCTACAGCCAGTGTGTATTGGTCTTTTACAGCCAGTGTGTATTGATCTTCTACAGCCAGTGTGTATTGGTCTTTTACAGCCAGGGTGTATTGGTCTTTTACGGCGAGGACATATTGGTCTTTTACAGCCAGTGTGTATTGGTCTTTTACGGCGAGGACATATTGGTCTTTTACAGCCAGGGTGTATTGGTCTTTTACGGCGAGGACATATTGGTCTTTTACAGCCAGTGTGTATTGGTCTTCTACAGCCAGTGTGTATTGGTCTTTTACAGCCAGTGTGTATTGGTCTTTTACAGCCAGTGTGTACTGGTCTTTTACAGCCAGTGTGTATTGATCTTCTACAGCCAGTGTGTACTGGTCTTTTACAGCCAGGGCATATTGGTCTTTTACAGCGAGGGCATATTGGTCTTTTACAGCCAGTGTGTATTGGTCTTTTACGGCGAGGACATATTGGTCTTTTACAGCCAGTGTGTATTGGTCTTTTACAGCCAGTGTGTATTGGTCTTTTACAGCCAGTGTGTACTGGTATTTTACAGCCAGGGCATATTGGTCTTTTACAGCCAGTGTGTATTGATCTTTTACAGCCAGTGTGTATTAGTCTTTTACACCCAGTGCATATTGGTCTTTTACAGCCAGTGTGTATTGGTCTTTTATAGCCAGTGTGTATTGTTTTTTTACAGCCAGTGTGTATTGATCTTTTACAGCCAGTGCATATTGGTCTTTTACAGCCAGTGTGTATTGGTCTTTTACAGCCAGTGTGTATTGATCTTTTACAGCCAGTGTGTACTGGTATTTTACAGCCAGTGTGTATTGATCTTCTACAGCCAATGTGTATTGGTCTTTTACAGCCAGGGCATATTGGTCTTTTACAGCCAGTGTGTATTGATCTTTTACAGCCAGTGTGTATTGGTCTTCTACAGCCAGTGTGTATTCATCTTCTACAGCCAATGTGTATTGGTCTTTTACAGCCAGGGCATATTGGTCTTTTACAGCCAGTGTGTATTGATCTTTTACAGCCAGTGTGTATTGATCTTCTACAGCCAGTGTGTATTGGTCTTCTACAGCCAATGTGTATTGGTCTTTTACAGCCAGTGTGTATTGGTCTTTTACAGCCAGTGTGTATTGATCTTTTACAGCCAGTGTGTACTGGTATTTTACAGCCAGTGTGTATTGATCTTCTACAGCCAATGTGTATTGGTCTTTTACAGCCAGGGCATATTGGTCTTTTACAGCCAGTGTGTATTGATCTTTTACAGCCAGTGTGTATTGGTCTTCTACAGCCAGTGTGTATTCATCTTCTACAGCCAATGTGTATTGGTCTTTTACAGCCAGGGCATATTGGTCTTTTACAGCCAGTGTGTATTGATCTTTTACAGCCAGTGTGTATTGATCTTCTACAGCCAGTGTGTATTCATCTTCTACAGCCAATGTGTATTGGTCTTTTACAGCCAGGGCATATTGGTCTTTTACAGCCAGTGTGTATTGATCTTTTACAGCCAGTGTGTATTGGTCTTTTACAGCCAGTGTGTATTGGTCTTCTACAGCCAATGTGTATTGGTCTTTTACAGCCAGTGTGTATTGGTCTTCTACAGCCAGTATGTATTGGTCTTTTACAGCCAGTGTGTATTGATCTTCTACAGCCAGTGTGTATTGGTCTTCTACAGCCAGTGTGTATTGGTCGTCTACAGCCAGTGTGTATTGGTCTTCTACAGCCAGTGTGTATTGGTCTTTACAGCTAGTGTGAATTGATCTTCTACAGCCAGTTTGTATTGGTCTTTTACAGCCAGTTTGTATTGGTCTTTTACAGCCAGTGTGTACTGGTCTTTTACAGCCAGTGTGTATTGATCTTCTACAGCCAGTGTGTATTGATCTTTTACAGCCAGTGTGTATTGGTCTTTTACAGCCAGGGCATATTGGTCTTTTACGGCGAGGACATATTGGTCTTTTACAGCGAGTGTGTATTGGTCTTTTACAGCCAGTGTGTATTGGTCTTTTACAGCCAGTGTGTATTGGTCTTCTACAGCCAGTGTGTATTGGTCTTTTACAGCCAGTGTGTATTGGTCTTCTGCAGCCAGGGCATATTGGTCTTTTACAGCCAGTGTGTACTGGTCTTCTACAGCCAATGTGTATTGGTCTTTTACAGCCAGGGCATATTGGTCTTGTACAGCCAGTGTGTATTGGTCTTTTACAGCCAGTGTGTATTGGTCTTCTACAGCCAGTGTGTATTGGTCTTCTACAGCCAGTGTGTATTGGTCTTTTACAGCCAGTGTGTATTGGTCTTTTACAGCCAGTGTGTATTGGTCTTTTACAGCCAGTGTGTATTGGTCTTCTGCAGCCAGGGCATATTGGTCTTTTACAGCCAGTGTGTATTGGTCTTTTACAGCCAGTGTGTACTGGTCTTCTACAGCAAATGTGTATTGGTCTTTTACAGCCAGGGCATATTGGTCTTGTACAGCCAGTGTGTATTGGTCTTTTACAGCCAGTGTGTACTGGTCTTCTACAGCCAATGTGTATTGGTCTTTTACAGCCAGGGCATATTGGTCTTGTACAGCCAGTGTGTATTGGTCTTTTACAGCCAGTGTGTATTGGTCTTCTACAGCCAGTGTGTATTCATCTTCTACAGCCAATGTGTATTGGTCTTTTACAGCCAGGGCATATTGGTCTTTTACAGCCAGTGTGTATTGATCTTTTACAGCCAGTGTGTATTGATCTTCTACAGCCAGTGTGTATTGGTCTTCTACAGCCAATGTGTATTGGTCTTTTACAGCCAGTGTGTACTGGTATTTTACAGCCAGTGTGTATTGATCTTCTACAGCCAATGTGTATTGGTCTTTTACAGCCAGGGCATATTGGTCTTTTACAGCCAGTGTGTATTGATCTTTTACAGCCAGTGTGTATTGGTCTTCTACAGCCAGTGTGTATTCATCTTCTACAGCCAATGTGTATTGGTCTTTTACAGCCAGGGCATATTGGTCTTTTACAGCCAGTGTGTATTGATCTTTTACAGCCAGTGTGTATTGATCTTCTACAGCCAGTGTGTATTGGTCTTCTACAGCCAATGTGTATTGGTCTTTTACAGCCAGTGTGTATTGGTCTTTTACAGCCAGTGTGTATTGATCTTTTACAGCCAGTGTGTACTGGTATTTTACAGCCAGTGTGTATTGATCTTCTACAGCCAATGTGTATTGGTCTTTTACAGCCAGGGCATATTGGTCTTTTACAGCCAGTGTGTATTGATCTTTTACAGCCAGTGTGTATTGGTCTTCTACAGCCAGTGTGTATTCATCTTCTACAGCCAATGTGTATTGGTCTTTTACAGCCAGGGCATATTGGTCTTTTACAGCCAGTGTGTATTGATCTTTTACAGCCAGTGTGTATTGATCTTCTACAGCCAGTGTGTATTCATCTTCTACAGCCAATGTGTATTGGTCTTTTACAGCCAGGGCATATTGGTCTTTTACAGCCAGTGTGTATTGATCTTTTACAGCCAGTGTGTATTGGTCTTTTACAGCCAGTGTGTATTGGTCTTCTACAGCCAATGTGTATTGGTCTTTTACAGCCAGTGTGTATTGGTCTTCTACAGCCAGTATGTATTGGTCTTTTACAGCCAGTGTGTATTGATCTTTTACAGCCAGTGTGTATTGGTCTTCTACAGCCAGTGTGTATTGGTCGTCTACAGCCAGTGTGTATTGGTCTTCTACAGCCAGTGTGTATTGGTCTTTTACAGCTAGTGTGAATTGATCTTCTACAGCCAGTTTGTATTGGTCTTTTACAGCCAGTTTGTATTGGTCTTTTACAGCCAGTGTGTACTGGTCTTTTACAGCCAGTGTGTATTGATCTTCTACAGCCAGTGTGTATTGATCTTTTACAGCCAGTGTGTATTGGTCTTTTACAGCCAGGGCATATTGGTCTTTTACGGCGAGGACATATTGGTCTTTTACAGCCAGTGTGTACTGGTCTTCTACAGCCAATGTGTATTGGTCTTTTACAGCCAGGGCATATTGGTCTTGTACAGCCAGTGTGTATTGGTCTTTTACAGCCAGTGTGTATTGGTCTTCTACAGCCAGTGTGTATTGGTCTTCTACAGCCAGTGTGTATTGGTCTTTTACAGCCAGTGTGTATTGGTCTTTTACAGCCAGTGTGTATTGGTCTTTTACAGCCAGTGTGTATTGGTCTTCTGCAGCCAGGGCATATTGGTCTTTTACAGCCAGTGTGTATTGGTCTTTTACAGCCAGTGTGTACTGGTCTTCTACAGCAAATGTGTATTGGTCTTTTACAGCCAGGGCATATTGGTCTTGTACAGCCAGTGTGTATTGGTCTTTTACAGCCAGTGTGTATTGGTCTTTTACAGCCAGTGTGTATTGGTCTTTTACAGCCAGTGTGTACTGGTCTTCTACAGCCAATGTGTATTGGTCTTTTACAGCCAGGGCATATTGGTCTTGTACAGCCAGTGTGTATTGGTCTTTTACAGCCAGTGTGTATTGGTCTTTTACAGCCAGTGTGTATTGATCTTTTACAGCCAGGGCATATTGGTCTTCTACAGCCAATGTGTATTGGTCTTTTACAGCCAGGGCATATTGGTCTTGTACAGCCAGTGTGTATTGGTCTTCTACAGCCAGTGTGTATTGGTCTTCTACAGCCAGTGTGTATTGGTCTTTTACAGCCACTGTGTATTGGTCTTCTACAGCCAGTGTGTATTGATCTTTTACAGCCAGGGCATATTGGTCTTTTACAGCCAGTTTGTATTGGTCTTTTACAGCCAGGGCATATTGGTCTTTTACAGCCAGTGTGTATTGGTCTTTTACAGCCAGTGTGTATTGGTCTTTTACAGCCAGTGTGTACTGGTCTTTTACAGCCAGTGTGTATTGATCTTTTACAGCCAGGGCATATTGGTCTTTTACAGCCAGTGTGTATTGGTCTTTTACAGCCAGTGTGTATTGGTCTTCTACAGCCAGTGTGTATTGGTCTTTTACAGCCAGTGTGTATTGATCTTCTACAGCCAATGTGTATTGGTCTTTTACAGCCAGGGCATATTGGTCTTTTACAGCGAGGGCATATTGGTCTTTTACAGCCAGTGTGTACAGCCAGTGTGTATTGGTCTTCTACAGCCAGTGTGTATTTGTCTTTTACAGCCAGTGTGTATTGGTCTTCTACAGCCAGTGTGTATTGGTCTTCTACAGCCAGGGTGTACTGGTATTCTACAGCCAGTGTGTATTGGACTTCTACAGCCAGTGTGTATTGGTTTTTTATGGCCAGTGTGTATTGGTCTTCTACAGCCAGTGTGTATTGGTCTTTTACAGCCGGTGTGTATTGGTCTTCTACAGCCAATGTGTATTGGTCTTTTACAGCCAGTGTGTAGTTGTCTTCTACAGCCAGTGTGTATTGGTCTTTTACAGCCAGTGTGTATTGGTCTTTTACAGCCAGTGTGTATTTGTCTTTTACAGCCAGTGTGTATTGATCTTCTACAGCCAGTGTGTATTGGTCTTCTACAGCCAGTGTGTATTGGTCTTCTCCAGCCAGTATATATTGGTCTTTTACAGCCGGCATGTATTGGTCTTTTACAGCCAATGTATATTGGTCTTCTACAGCTGGTGTGTATTGGTCTTTTACAGCCAGTGTGTACTGGTATTTTACAGCCAGTGTGTATTGATCTTCTACAGCCAATGTGTATTGGTCTTTTACAGCCAGTGTGTATTGATCTTTTACAGCCAGTGCATATTGGTCTTTTACAGCCAGTGTGTATTGATCTTCTACAGCCAATGTGTATTGGTCTTTTACAGCCAGTGTGTATTGATCTTTTACAGCCAGTGTGTATTGGTCTTTTACAGCCAGTGTGTATTGATCTTCTACAGCCAGTGTGTATTGGTCTTTTACAGCCAGTGTGTATTGATCTTCTACAGCCAGTGTGTATTGGTCTTTTACAGCCAGGGTGTATTGGTCTTTTACGGCGAGGACATATTGGTCTTTTACAGCCAGTGTGTATTGGTCTTTTACGGCGAGGACATATTGGTCTTTTACAGCCAGGGTGTATTGGTCTTTTACGGCGAGGACATATTGGTCTTTTACAGCCAGTGTGTATTGGTCTTCTACAGCCAGTGTGTATTGGTCTTTTACAGCCAGTGTGTATTGGTCTTTTACAGCCAGTGTGTACTGGTCTTTTACAGCCAGTGTGTATTGATCTTCTACAGCCAGTGTGTACTGGTCTTTTACAGCCAGGGCATATTGGTCTTTTACAGCGAGGGCATATTGGTCTTTTACAGCCAGTGTGTATTGGTCTTTTACGGCGAGGACATATTGGTCTTTTACAGCCAGTGTGTATTGGTCTTCTACAGCCAGTGTGTATGGTCTTTTACAGCCAGTGTGTATTGGTCTTTTACAGCCAGTGTGTACTGGTATTTTACAGCCAGGGCATATTGGTCTTTTACAGCCAGTGTGTATTGATCTTTTACAGCCAGTGTGTATTAGTCTTTTACACCCAGTGCACATTGGTCTTTTACAGCCAGTGTGTATTGGTCTTTTATAGCCAGTGTGTATTGTTTTTTTACAGCCAGTGTGTATTGATCTTTTACAGCCAGTGCATATTGGTCTTTTACAGCCAGTGTGTATTGGTCTTTTACAGCCAGTGTGTATTGATCTTTTACAGCCAGTGTGTACTGGTATTTTACAGCCAGTGTGTATTGATCTTCTACAGCCAATGTGTATTGGTCTTTTACAGCCAGGGCATATTGGTCTTTTACAGCCAGTGTGTATTGATCTTTTACAGCCAGTGTGTATTGGTCTTCTACAGCCAGTGTGTATTCATCTTCTACAGCCAATGTGTATTGGTCTTTTACAGCCAGGGCATATTGGTCTTTTACAGCCAGTGTGTATTGATCTTTTACAGCCAGTGTGTATTGATCTTCTACAGCCAGTGTGTATTCATCTTCTACAGCCAATGTGTATTGGTCTTTTACAGCCAGGGCATATTGGTCTTTTACAGCCAGTGTGTATTGATCTTTTACAGCCAGTGTGTATTGGTCTTTTACAGCCAGTGTGTATTGGTCTTCTACAGCCAATGTGTATTGGTCTTTTACAGCCAGTGTGTATTGGTCTTTTACAGCCAGTGTGTATTGATCTTTTACAGCCAGTGTGTACTGGTATTTTACAGCCAGTGTGTATTGATCTTCTACAGCCAATGTGTATTGGTCTTTTACAGCCAGGGCATATTGGTCTTTTACAGCCAGTGTGTATTGATCTTTTACAGCCAGTGTGTATTGATCTTCTACAGCCAGTGTGTATTCATCTTCTACAGCCAATGTGTATTGGTCTTTTACAGCCAGGGCATATTGGTCTTTTACAGCCAGTTTGTATTGATCTTTTACAGCCAGTGTGTATTGGTCTTTTACAGCCAGTGTGTATTGGTCTTCTACAGCCAATGTGTATTGGTCTTTTACAGCCAGTGTGTATTGGTCTTCTACAGCCAGTATGTATTGGTCTTTTACAGCCAGTGTGTATTGATCTTCTACAGCCAGTGTGTATTGGTCTTCTACAGCCAGTGTGTATTGGTCGTCTACAGCCAGTGTGTATTGGTCTTCTACAGCCAGTGTGTATTGGTCTTTTACAGCTAGTGTGAATTGATCTTCTACAGCCAGTGTGTATTGATCTTCTACAGCCAGTGTGTATTGATCTTTTACAGCCAGTGTGTATTGGTCTTTTACAGCCAGGGCATATTGGTCTTTTACGGCGAGGACATATTGGTCTTTTACAGCGAGTGTGTATTGGTGTTTTACAGCCAGTGTGTATTGGTCTTTTACAGCCAGTGTGTATTGGTCTTCTACAGCCAATGTGTATTGGTCTTCTACAGCCAGTGTGTATTGGTCTTTTACAGCCAGTGTGTATTGGTCTTCTGCAGCCAGGGCATATTGGTCTTTTACAGCCAGTGTGTACTGGTCTTCTACAGCCAATGTGTATTGGTCTTTTACAGCCAGGGCATATTGGTCTTGTACAGCCAGTGTGTATTGGTCTTTTACAGCCAGTGTGTATTGGTCTTCTACAGCCAGTGTGTATTGGTCTTCTACAGCCAGTGTGTATTGGTCTTTTACAGCCAGTGTGTATTGGTCTTTTACAGCCAGTGTGTATTGGTCTTCTGCAGCCAGGGCATATTGGTCTTTTACAGCCAGTGTGTATTGGTCTTTTACAGCCAGTGTGTACTGGTCTTCTACAGCAAATGTGTATTGTTCTTTTACAGCCAGGGCATATTGGTCTTGTACAGCCAGTGTGTATTGGTCTTTTACAGCCAGTGTGTATTGGTCTTCTACAGCCAGTGTGTATTGGTCTTTTACAGCCAGTGTGTATTGGTCTTTTACAGCCAGTGTGTATTGGTCTTTTACAGCCAGTGTGTACTGGTCTTCTACAGCCAATGTGTATTGGTCTTTTACAGCCAGGGCATATTGGTCTTGTACAGCCAGTGTGTATTGGTCTTTTACAGCCAGTGTGTATTGGTCTTTTACAGCCAGGGCATATTGGTCTTTTACAGCCAGTGTGTATTGGTCTTTTACAGCCAGTGTGTACTGGTCTTCTACAGCCAATGTGTATTGGTCTTTTACAGCCAGGGCATATTGGTCTTGTACAGCCAGTGTGTATTGGTCTTTTACAGCCAGTGTGTATTGGTCTTCTACAGCCAGTGTGTATTGGTCTTCTACAGCCAGTGTGTATTGGTCTTTTACAGCCACTGTGTATTGGTCTTCTACAGCCAGTGTGTATTGGTCTTCTACAGCCAGTGTGTATTGATCTTTTACAGCCAGGGCATATTGGTCTTTTACAGCCAGTGTGTATTGGTCTTTTACAGCCAGTGTGTATTGGTCTTTTACAGCCAGTGTGTACTGGTCTTCTACAGCCAATGTGTATTGGTCTTTTACAGCCAGGGCATATTGGTCTTTTACAGCCAGTGTGTATTGGTCTTTTACAGCCAGTGTGTATTGGTCTTCTACAGCCAGTGTGTATTGGTCTTTTACAGCCAGTGTGTATTGGTCTTTTACAGCCAGTGTGTATTGATCTTCTACAGCCAGTGTGTATTGGTCTTTTACAGCCAGTGTGTATTGGTCTTTTACAGCCAGTGTGTATTGATCTTCTACAGCCAATGTGTATTGGTCGTCTACAGCCAGGGCATATTGGTCTTTTACAGCGAGGGCATATTGGTCTTTTACAGCCAGTGTGTACAGCCAGTGTGTATTGGTCTTCTACAGCCAGTGTGTATTTGTCTTTTACAGCCAGTGTGTATTGGTCTTCTACAGCCAGTGTGTATTGGTCTTCTACAGCCAGGGTGTACTGGTATTCTACAGCCAGTGTGTATTGGACTTCTACAGCCAGTGTGTATTGGTTTTTTATGGCCAGTGTGTATTGGTCTTCTACAGCCAGTGTGTATTGGTCTTTTACAGCCGGTGTGTATTGGTCTTTTACAGCCAGTGTGTAGTTGTCTTCTACAGCCAGTGTGTATTGGTCTTTTACAGCCAGTGTGTATTGGTCTTTTACAGCCAGTGTGTATTTGTCTTTTACAGCCAGTGTGTATTGGTCTTCTACAGCCAGTGTGTATTGGTCTTTTACAGCCGGTGTGTATTGGTCTTCTACAGCCAATGTGTATTGGTCTTTTACAGCCAGTGTGTAGTTGTCTTCTACAGCCAGTGTGTATTGGTCTTTTACAGCCAGTGTGTATTGGTCTTTTACAGCCAGTGTGTATTTGTCTTTTACAGCCAGTGTGTATTGATCTTCTACAGCCAGTGTGTATTGGTCTTCTACAGCCAGTGTGTATTGGTCTTCTCCAGCCAGTATATATTGGTCTTTTACAGCCGGCATGTATTGGTCTTTTACAGCCAATGTATATTGGTCTTCTACAGCTGGTGTGTATTGGTCTTTTACAGCCAATGTATATTGGTCTTCTACAGCTGGTGTGTATTGGTCTTTTACAGCCAGTGTGTATTGATCTTCTACAGCCAATGTGTATTGGTCTTTCACGGCGAGGGCATATTGGTCTTTTACAGCCAGTGTGTATAGATCTTTTACAGCCAGTGTGTATTGGTCTTTTACAGCCAGTGTGTATTGGTCTTCTACAGCCAGTGTTTATTGGTCTTCTACAGCCAGTGTGTATTGGTCTTCTACAGCCAGTGTGTATTGGTCTTCTACAGCCAGTGTGTATTGGTCTTTTACAGCCAGTGTGTATTGGTCTTCTACAGCCAGTGTGTATTGGTCTTCTACAGCCAGTGTGTATTGGTCTTCTACAGCCAATGTGTATTGGTCTTTTACAGCCAGGGCATATTGGTCTTTTACAGCCAGTGTGTATTGATCTTTTACAGCCAGTGTGTATTGGTCTTCTACAGCCAGTGTGTATTCATCTTCTACAGCCAATGTGTATTGGTCTTTTACAGCCAGGGCATATTGGTCTTTTACAGCCAGTGTGTATTGATCTTTTACAGCCAGTGTGTATTGATCTTCTACAGCCAGTGTGTATTCATCTTCTACAGCCAATGTGTATTGGTCTTTTACAGCCAGGGCATATTGGTCTTTTACAGCCAGTGTGTATTGATCTTTTACAGCCAGTGTGTATTGGTCTTTTACAGCCAGTGTGTATTGGTCTTCTACAGCCAATGTGTATTGGTCTTTTACAGCCAGTGTGTATTGGTCTTTTACAGCCAGTGTGTATTGATCTTTTACAGCCAGTGTGTACTGGTATTTTACAGCCAGTGTGTATTGATCTTCTACAGCCAATGTGTATTGGTCTTTTACAGCCAGGGCATATTGGTCTTTTACAGCCAGTGTGTATTGATCTTTTACAGCCAGTGTGTATTGATCTTCTACAGCCAGTGTGTATTCATCTTCTACAGCCAATGTGTATTGGTCTTTTACAGCCAGGGCATATTGGTCTTTTACAGCCAGTTTGTATTGATCTTTTACAGCCAGTGTGTATTGGTCTTTTACAGCCAGTGTGTATTGGTCTTCTACAGCCAATGTGTATTGGTCTTTTACAGCCAGTGTGTATTGGTCTTCTACAGCCAGTATGTATTGGTCTTTTACAGCCAGTGTGTATTGATCTTCTACAGCCAGTGTGTATTGGTCTTCTACAGCCAGTGTGTATTGGTCGTCTACAGCCAGTGTGTATTGGTCTTCTACAGCCAGTGTGTATTGGTCTTTTACAGCTAGTGTGAATTGATCTTCTACAGCCAGTGTGTATTGGTCTTTTACAGCCAGTTTGTATTGGTCTTTTACAGCCAGTGTGTACTGGTCTTTTACAGCCAATGTGTATTGATCTTCTACAGCCAGTGTGTATTGATCTTTTACAGCCAGTGTGTATTGGTCTTTTACAGCCAGGGCATATTGGTCTTTTACGGCGAGGACATATTGGTCTTTTACAGCGAGTGTGTATTGGTGTTTTACAGCCAGTGTGTATTGGTCTTTTACAGCCAGTGTGTATTGGTCTTCTACAGCCAATGTGTATTGGTCTTCTACAGCCAGTGTGTATTGGTCTTTTACAGCCAGTGTGTATTGGTCTTCTGCAGCCAGGGCATATTGGTCTTTTACAGCCAGTGTGTACTGGTCTTCTACAGCCAATGTGTATTGGTCTTTTACAGCCAGGGCATATTGGTCTTGTACAGCCAGTGTGTATTGGTCTTTTACAGCCAGTGTGTATTGGTCTTCTACAGCCAGTGTGTATTGGTCTTCTACAGCCAGTGTGTATTGGTCTTTTACAGCCAGTGTGTATTGGTCTTCTGCAGCCAGGGCATATTGGTCTTTTACAGCCAGTGTGTATTGGTCTTTTACAGCCAGTGTGTACTGGTCTTCTACAGCAAATGTGTATTGGTCTTTTACAGCCAGGGCATATTGGTCTTGTACAGCCAGTGTGTATTGGTCTTTTACAGCCAGTGTGTATTGGTCTTCTACAGCCAGTGTGTATTGGTCTTTTACAGCCAGTGTGTATTGGTCTTTTACAGCCAGTGTGTATTGGTCTTTTACAGCCAGTGTGTACTGGTCTTCTACAGCCAATGTGTATTGGTCTTTTACAGCCAGGGCATATTGGTCTTGTACAGCCAGTGTGTATTGGTCTTTTACAGCCAGTGTGTATTGGTCTTTTACAGCCAGGGCATATTGGTCTTTTACAGCCAGTGTGTATTGGTCTTTTACAGCCAGTGTGTACTGGTCTTCTACAGCCAATGTGTATTGGTCTTTTACAGCCAGGGCATATTGGTCTTGTACAGCCAGTGTGTATTGGTCTTTTACAGCCAGTGTGTATTGGTCTTCTACAGCCAGTGTGTATTGGTCTTCTACAGCCAGTGTGTATTGGTCTTTTACAGCCACTGTGTATTGGTCTTCTACAGCCAGTGTGTATTGGTCTTCTACAGCCAGTGTGTATTGATCTTTTACAGCCAGGGCATATTGGTCTTTTACAGCCAGTGTGTATTGGTCTTTTACAGCCAGTGTGTATTGGTCTTTTACAGCCAGTGTGTACTGGTCTTCTACAGCCAATGTGTATTGGTCTTTTACAGCCAGGGCATATTGGTCTTTTACAGCCAGTGTGTATTGGTCTTTTACAGCCAGTGTGTATTGGTCTTCTACAGCCAGTGTGTATTGGTCTTTTACAGCCAGTGTGTATTGGTCTTTTACAGCCAGTGTGTATTGATCTTCTACAGCCAGTGTGTATTGGTCTTTTACAGCCAGTGTGTATTGGTCTTTTACAGCCAGTGTGTATTGATCTTCTACAGCCAATGTGTATTGGTCGTCTACAGCCAGGGCATATTGGTCTTTTACAGCGAGGGCATATTGGTCTTTTACAGCCAGTGTGTACAGCCAGTGTGTATTGGTCTTCTACAGCCAGTGTGTATTTGTCTTTTACAGCCAGTGTGTATTGGTCTTCTACAGCCAGTGTGTATTGGTCTTCTACAGCCAGGGTGTACTGGTATTCTACAGCCAGTGTGTATTGGACTTCTACAGCCAGTGTGTATTGGTTTTTTATGGCCAGTGTGTATTGGTCTTCTACAGCCAGTGTGTATTGGTCTTTTACAGCCGGTGTGTATTGGTCTTTTACAGCCAGTGTGTAGTTGTCTTCTACAGCCAGTGTGTATTGGTCTTTTACAGCCAGTGTGTATTGGTCTTTTACAGCCAGTGTGTATTTGTCTTTTACAGCCAGTGTGTATTGGTCTTCTACAGCCAGTGTGTATTGGTCTTTTACAGCCGGTGTGTATTGGTCTTCTACAGCCAATGTGTATTGGTCTTTTACAGCCAGTGTGTAGTTGTCTTCTACAGCCAGTGTGTATTGGTCTTTTACAGCCAGTGTGTATTGGTCTTTTACAGCCAGTGTGTATTTGTCTTTTACAGCCAGTGTGTATTGATCTTCTACAGCCAGTGTGTATTGGTCTTCTACAGCCAGTGTGTATTGGTCTTCTCCAGCCAGTATATATTGGTCTTTTACAGCCGGCATGTATTGGTCTTTTACAGCCAATGTATATTGGTCTTCTACAGCTGGTGTGTATTGGTCTTTTACAGCCAATGTATATTGGTCTTCTACAGCTGGTGTGTATTGGTCTTTTACAGCCAGTGTGTATTGATCTTCTACAGCCAATGTGTATTGGTCTTTCACGGCGAGGGCATATTGGTCTTTTACAGCCAGTGTGTATAGATCTTTTACAGCCAGTGTGTATTGGTCTTTTACAGCCAGTGTGTATTGGTCTTCTACAGCCAGTGTTTATTGGTCTTCTACAGCCAGTGTGTATTGGTCTTCTACAGCCAGTGTGTATTGGTCTTCTACAGCCAGTGTGTATTGGTCTTTTACAGCCAGTGTGTATTGGTCTTCTACAGCCAGTGTGTATTGGTCTTCTACAGCCAGTGTGTATTGGTCTTCTACAGCCAGTGTGTATTGATCTTTTATAGTTATTTATAGTTTATTGTTTAGTTAATTCTAATTAATGAACTGAACTGCAGGTGTCTCAACTGCCCAGGTACACCTGCTCTCCTCATTTTCATATCTATCTTTTTTCCACAGGGCAATGAGGCACCCGTGGGCGGGGAGAAGGCAGAGTCAACGCGCTACAGCCGTTCTTATACATCCGGGAGCACGCTGGGGGTGGAGTTTCGGAGGGGGCGGAGCCGGAGACTCTCCTCCAGCTTGCAGGTAAACATGGTTCTGACCAGAAACAGGATGGAGAAAGTACACCTGAGCAGCATTTTTATGCCTATAGCTAAACACATGCTAATAGTGTGGTGCTGTATGTAACTTCCTACAGGTACCGTGTTGGCTCCGCCCACGTTCACGCTCACCGGAAGTATTGAGTATCATGCCACGCCCCACAACCCTTCCACTACGCATCCCACCACGGATTGCTATCACACACGCTGACACAGACAGGTAAACACGCGCTACCATACATGTGCTAATACTCATGTAACGTAATACATACATGCTCCCACACATGCTAGTTCACACGCTAATACACACATGCTCACGGATCCTAACACGTACATTAACCTCCCTGCACATACACGTGTGAACAAGCATGCTCACACATGGTCACAGACACCTGTTAAAGCACCTGCTATCACATGCTAATACATTAATGTTAATACATGGTATCTCACACGGCAGCCAGTGTGTATTTATTAGACACTATCAAAACATATCAAAGCACATGCTAAAACACCTGTTAGTGCACGTTAATACACACCTGCTAACCACACATGCTAATTTAAACATGCAAATGTGTCTCTGTCTCTCTCTGTTCTCTGTTCTCTCTCTCTCTCTCTCTCTCTGTTTTCTCTCTGGTCTCTCTCTCTCTCTCTCTCTCTCTCTCTCTCTCTCTCTCTCTCTCTCTGTTTTCTCTCTGGTCTTTCTCTCTCTCTCTGTTCTCTCTGTTCTCTCTCTCTCTCTCTCTGTTTTCTCTCTGTTCTCTCTCTGTTTTCTCTCTGTTCTCTCTCTCTCTCTCTCTGTTCTCTCTTTCTGTTTTCTCTCTGTTCTCTTTCTCTCTCTCTCTGTTCTCTCTCTCTCTGTTTTCTCTCTGTTCTCTCTCTCTCTGTTTTCTTTCTGTTCTCTATCTCTCTCTCTCTTTCCCTCTCTCTCTCTGTCTCTTTCTCTGTTCTCTCTCTCTCTCTCTCTCTCTCTCTCTCTCTCTCTGTTCTGTCTCTCTCTCCCTCTGTTCTCTGTTCTCTCTCTCTGTTCTGTCTCTCTCTCTCTCTGTTCTTTCTCTCTGTTCTCTCTCTCTCTCTCTCTGTTCTCTCTCTCTTTTTTCTCTCTGTTCTCTCTCGCTCTGTTTTCTTTCTGTTCTCTCTCTCTCTCTTTCCCTCTCTCTCTCTCTGTTTTCTCTCTGTTCTCTTTCTCTCTCTGTTCTCTCTCCCTGTTCTCTCTCTCTCTGTTCTGTCTCTCTCTCTTTCTCTGTTCTCTCTCTCTCTCTCTCTCTCTCTCTCTCTGTGTTCTCTGTTCTCTCTCTCTCTTTCTCTCTTCTCTCTCTCTGTTCTGTCTCTCTCTCTCTCTGTTCTCTGTTCTCTTTCTCTTTCTGTTCTCTCTCCCTCTGTTCTCTCTCTCCCTCTGTTCTCTTTCTCTCTCTCTCTCTCTCCCCCTCTCTCTCTCTCTTTCTCTCTTTCTCTCTCTCTTTCTCTCTCTCTCTCTCTCTGTTCTCTCTCTCTCTCGCTCTGCAGTGAGGTGGAGAATGGAGGTGTATCTCCAGCTGATCTCAGTCCAGGTCTGATGCTCCATCCCTCGTTCCCTCAGTCTCAGAGGAGAGAGAGTTTCCTCTATCGCTCCGACTCTGACTACGACCTGTCACCCAAAACCGTCTCACGCAACTCCTCAGTGGCCAGCGAAGGGTATGATAAGTCTTCTACATCCAGTATGCATTTATTAAACACTATCAAACACTGCCAGGTCTTCTACATCCAGTATGAATTTACTAAACACTATCAAACACTGCCAGGTCTTCTACATCCAGTATGAGTTTATTTGTTTCTTTGTTGAAAACACCTAAAATTTTGAATTGTTCCTCCTGTGTTTGTCAGACACACTGCTGAAGATTTCATCGTCACTCCTTTTGCTCAGGTGAGCTGAACAGAATTAAACTCATACTCTAATATTTATTTTCATCATTGCAGATAAAGGGATCATTACTTATAATATTTTTGAATGTATGGTGGTGCTCGGAAAAGTAAAATATTGTAGAGCTTACATAACTCTGCTACAACATTTCACTCCTGTTTGTGTAAAACTACGTTATTCTAATTGATTTTAGGGTTCATTTTGTGAAATATACAGAATGTATTTTTCTCAACAACAATTCAGATTCCCCACAAGGGAGCGCTATTAGCACTCAAGTAGTGTTTTTTGTGCAAAAGAGATGAAACCCACACCAGCAGGAACTCGTTTGCTATGTGAGTTTTAACTGAACCAGTTGATTTTAAAAAGGGATGCGCGCTAAAGACAATGTGAACAGCAGGGGGCGCCTTTGCGCCTCTGAATCCAGAGACATTTTTGGATGACTACTTTTTTCAGCAGGCCGATTGAAAAATCTTAAACTGTAGATGTCTCTACACACGACATTACAGCCCCAAACAGAACATTTTTTAGGCGTTTTTTTTTGTTTAAAAACATCTAGATAAAATATCATCACGTTTGTTTTACCTGATGGACTACAACTACCATAAACACTAGAACTGAACCTGCAGCGCGGTCCTGCAGGACCACACTGAGGAGATACTTTATGCATTGAGGAAATGTTTGATACTGCACTCATCATGAGTGATAACAGCTTACGAATTTCATAAGTGACTACAGTAACCCTGAGAACATCTCACTGGAGAAAGGTGCACCACACAGATATAAACTGTCTCCTGTATCTTTTCTTCACTTTTCTCTCTTATTCTTCTGCATCTTTCAGGTGTTGGCTAGTTTACGCTCTGTCAGAAGCAATTTCACAATCCTGGCTAATCTCAACACCCCCACTGTAAAGTTAGTATCTACAGTTAGTGCGCTGTCTCTTTTTCTCTTTTCTCTGTTTTTCTCACTCTTTTTTCGCTTTCTATGTAGTGAATGAATGTGTTATTCTCTGTTTGTCCACAGGAGATCTCCGCTGAGCAGCCAGTCTTCAGGGCTCAGGAGCTCACTCTCAGGTACACACTTTTAAATACACTCTTCAACTAATAAATCCACTAGTAGGCGCTGTTGGTGGCAGCGAAGTAGTAAGCTAATAAATCTACTAGTGGGCGCTGTTGGTGTCAGCGAAGTACTAGGCCAATAAATCCACTAGTGGGTGCTGTTGGTGTCAGCTAAGTAGTAGGCTGATAAAGCCACTAGTGGGCGCTGTTGGTGTCAGCGAAGTAGTAGGCTGATAAATCCACTAGTGGGCGCTGTTGGTGGCAGCGGAGTGATAGGCTAATAAATCCACTAGTGGGCGCTGTTGGTGTCAGCAAAGAAGTAGGCTGATAAAGCCACTAGTGGGCGCTGTTGGTGTCAGCGAAGTAGTAGGCTGATAAATCCACTAGTGGGCGCTGTTGGTGGCAGCGGAGTGATAGGCTAATAAATTCACTAGTGGGCGCTGTTGGTGTCAGCAAAGAAGTAGGCTAATAAATCCACTAGTGGGCGCTGTTGGTGGCAGCGGAGTAGTAGACTGACAAATCCACTAGTGGGCGCTGTTGGTGGCAGCGAAGTAATAGGCTAATAAATTCACTAGTGGGCGCTGTTGGTGGCAGCGAAGTAGTAGACTGACAAATCCACTAGTGGGCGCTGTTGGTGTCAGCAAAGAAGTAGGCTAATAAATCCACTAGTGGGTGCTGTTGGTGGCAGCGGAGTAGTAGGCTGATAAATTCACTAGTGGGCGCTGTTGGTGTCAGCAAAGAAGTAAGCTAATAAATTCACTAGTGGGCGCTGTTGGTGTCAGCAAAGAAGTAAGCTAATAAATTCACTAGTGGGCGCTGTTGGTGTCAGCAGAGTTTTTAATTTGCTTTTATTTTTATTTTTTAATGTGGTGATGAAGTAGGATCCACTCTGAATGTGTTGTAGATCACCAGTATCAGCAGTTGACCTTGGAGACTCTGGCGGAACTGGACTGGTGTTTGGATCAGTTAGAGACCATTCAGACACACCGCTCAGTCAGTGACATGGCATCAAGCAAGGTAATGTCTCAGTCAAGATGGTTATAAAATAATTTTTTTTATTCTATGTCGTTATAAAATCAACTCCTCTTGTACTTTGTTATAAAATATAATCTTTCATTATAGATAAATATAAAACAATATTCTTTTCTACTTCATTAGAAATTATTTACTATTATACATCAAAATAAAATAATCTTTTATTCTGTCTTTATAAAATGACTTTCTATTCTATGTCATTATAAAATCATCTATTCAACATCATTTTAAAATCATTTTCTATTTTATGTAGTTAAAAAATCACTTTCTATTCTAAAATGTAAAACTTTGTTTTTATTTTTTATTTCTCTGTGGAATCACAGCTCAGTGCTCTCTCTGTGTCTGTGTTCTTGTAGTTTAAGCGAATGTTGAACCGGGAGTTATCTCACCTGTCTGAAATGAGCCGCTCGGGAAACCAGGTCTCCGAATACATCTCCAGCACCTTTCTAGGTAAGGCTGTGATGAGCACATGCGAGTGACTGTAAAGCAGCTGAATTCACTAAATTAGAAGGACTGTCCAGATACTTTTGGATATACACCGATGAGCACAAACATTATGACTCATCAATGTGCGAGGGCCATGAAGGTGATCCGTCTACTCCGAACTGACGGAAGAGATGCTGTGGCACAATCACAGAAATGTTTAACCCACAGACTCGCCCGTGCGTCAAATTCTGTTTCTATATCTGTGTCTGTATCTTTGTGATGATCCAGCTCAGAAATCCAGTTCAGACACTTCCTGAATCTGTAGAGTCGCCCTTTCCATTCCATCTTATCACGAGATCATACGAGACTCACATCCGGAGTTATGAGCCTATGAAGAGGGGCTGAGATACACGTCATCTGCCTCTCACTGTGTGGAACTGGTGGATTGGTGTGTCCGTCTACATTCTGTGTGAAACTGACCAATGGACACTCAGGAAATCACTAAGGACTGACCATCACGCCGGAAACCCTTCATTCTTCATTCAGTCCACATCGGAGACTCATGTGAAACGGCGTGCAGAGAGTTTACAGCTGCTGAAGCTGCTGCAGCGGTTTTGGAAAGTAGTGATGAAGATAACGGAGCATTTTGATATGAAACATATGAGGATCATGATATAAGCAAGAACCTGCTCAACTCTCTCACCCTCACAGTTAAGCTGTTAGCCATCCGCAGATGCCTTGGGTTAAGTCTGTCAACCAATCACAGGCTGTGTTCATGACTCATCGACCAATCAGAGGCTGTGTTCCTGACTTGTCGGCCAATCAGAGGCTGTATTCCTGACTTGTTGACCAATCAGAGGCTGTGTTCCTGAAGTGTCGACTAATCAGAGGCTTTGTTTCTGACTTGTCGGCCAATCGGAGGCTGTATTCCTGACGTGTTGACCAGTCAGAGGCTGTGTTCCTGACTCATCAACCAATCAGAGGCTGTGTTCGTGACTTGTCGGCCAATCAGAGGCTGTGTTTCTGACTTGTCAATGGAACAACCCTACTCTTTTAGGCAAAATCAAAGGTCTGAAAGGTCAAAATGAAAATGATAGGTCTGAAGCAGCGTCCACAAAATATTTATTCTTTTATTATGACACCATCGACCTGAGAGGGTCAAAGCAGAACTTAAGAAGATATGCACAGACCGAGGAAATGCCCTCAGACCACAGAGGGTTAATGATGGTTATGGGAGGACTGTGTCACAACACACAGCATCTCACCCTGCTGCATATGGAGCTGTGCAGCTGCGGTCCGGTCAGAGTGCCCATGCTGACAGCTGTCCACCATCGAAAGCTGCTATAATGTGCAATCCCTACAGTGGGCATATGAGCATCAGAGCTGGAGTGATCAAAGTAGGTGGCCTAGTCTGATGAGTCCCATTTTCTTTTACTTAACGTGGATGAACGGGTACAGGTGCGGCGTTTACCTGGAGAAGTGATGCACTGTGGAAGGAGGATGAGTGGAGAGAGTGTAATGCTCTGGGAGACGTTCTGGTCTGCACATTCCAATGTGACACGTGGCACCTACCAAAACACCCCCGCAGACCAGGTACTCCCCCTCATGGTGACAGTGTTCCCTGATGACAGTGGCCTCTTTCAACACTGCACACGTTGCTCAGGAACTGTTTGATTAACATGACAAAGTGTTCAAGGTTTTACCCTTCAGATCTCAATCTGGTCTGGCGTCTGTGGGATCTGCAAGTCTGAACCGGGTTAAAAATTAGTGGTGTTAATTTATCCTGTTAGCATGTTAATGTTAGCGCTGACAACACCACTTAATACATATTAGTGATGTCAGAAGTATGTATTTATGCATCAAGAAGTTGGGTGCAAAATGCCTTACAGACCATTTCTAACAATTTTCATTTTTTCGTGATGTATGATGTTGGGAGCTTTACACATGCAAGAAATTTCAGTGCTACATTATTGTTAATATTTTATTATTATTAATTATCACTAATCATTAGAGAAAAACAAGTGCGTTTTCCTTTATATGTCTGTTGGTATTCTTTTCAAAAGCTGCTTATATTCACAACTGTTACAAACAGATATACAGCATTTTGTATTTTGTACTGAAAACCCTTCATATAAATGTGTGTGTGTGTGTTTTGTCTCCAGACCAGCAGAACGAGGTGGAGATTCCGTCTCCGACTCTGAAAGAGAAACCAATGAGCCACATTAGCGGAGTGCGAAAACTTTCTCACACCCACAGTCTGGCAAACACACCGCTACCGCGATTCGGAGTCACGACTGAACACGAGGACATGCTGGCAGAGGCAACACACACACACACACACACACACACACACACACATCTGTGTGAATTGTGTCAGACAGTCATTGATTTGTCATTAGCCTCTTTCTGCAGCGCCCCCTACTGGCCATTTAAATGGACATCAATTCTGACATTATCAGATGAACTAGAACTCTGTCATCTCTCTGTGTAAAATGTTTTTGAGTTGCTAATGAGCAGTGAGGGGAGAAAGGGGGGTGGTGAGAC
Organism: Colossoma macropomum; assembly: GCF_904425465.1. Lineage (NCBI taxonomy): Eukaryota > Metazoa > Chordata > Actinopteri > Characiformes > Serrasalmidae > Colossoma > Colossoma macropomum. The sequence continues at coordinate 62,216 of NW_023496048.1, forward strand.
CCCCTGCTGTGAAAAACTATTCACACCTTCAAACCAAGTTCAGATGTTGTGATATAGAATATATTGTAAATATATTGTAAATGTATTGTGATACATTGAATGAGTATTGTGATAGTATTTAATGAGTATTGTGTTAGTACGGAGTGAGTATTGTGATACTACTAAATAGGGGTGCGGGAAAAAATCGATTCTTAGATGCATCGCGATGCGGATGAGACTGATTCTGAATCGATTCATAAATGTCAAAAATTGATTTTCTAAATATTTAATTTATAACGTAATGTTGACGGAACGCAAAAGGCGGAACTTGGAAGTGGGTAAGTGCAGCGCCCGGACAGTCTGTGGCGGCACATAACAAAAACACAACGGGATGAGCGAGAAATCCGACCGGCTCCTCTGCATTAAAGCCAGGTTAGATCAGGAGTCACAACACAAATGATCAGAAGAGCCATTTTGTTCTTTCAACAAAAATCAAACCAGCTTGGGAGCCACAACATTTAATGCCCTGTATGTCTCAGTGTGTGTTAATGTCCTAGTATAGACTAAACAATATAAACGAAAATGCGGATTTACTTCGCTCTGCTTTAAGCTTTAGCTGTAGCTGCTTTCCTTCCTTCTCCGCCTGAAAACTTTTCCTCAGAAGTAGATCAGTTAAATGTCTCTCAACGTTCGAGGCTGAGGTCACTTCTTATTCTCCAGCTTCTTGTTCGAATTTACCCGTTCCACCTTAAATTCTAACTGAGGCACCGACTGTAAATGCGGCACCATGTAAATGCGGAACGGGAGAATTCGAAAGAGAAGCAACTTCATCTTCGCCACTTTTTAGTGTTTGACAGTCTCTCGTTGCAGATTTAACGTACCAGGAAACCGACTGCGCTGCTTATAAATGTGAATAACACATCGCTGCTCTGTGACCTGCAGTCTGCACGCCGGTTCTCAGTCATTGCAAAACAGGGCTTTTGCGCTGTGCTGCACACGACCCGTCTCAAAGATACTTTACTGACACAGCGATCCCCCCCCGTCTCTACAACGAGACCAAAACCGAAGTTCTAGAATCACTAAGGAAAACAGGTAGAATAGCTGTAACGCGCTGCGTGGACGTCCATCACCACTGGATCTTATTTCACCGTAACTGCGCATTTTATCGCAGATGAGTAGCAGCAGCTCCTCGTGCTCCAAACAAGAGCAGTGAATGAGAGTCTTCTAGTTCACTTACCACATCACCTCCATTTGACTTATTAATAAAGATATTGGAAGTAAATTCATTATGGATCATTACAAATACTTTGCTTTAAAATACCAAGTCACTTTAAATAACAACACCGAGTCACTTAGTCACTTTAAAATGTATATTGTCTCTACATTCTGTGTATATTTTGTGTATATTTAATATATTTCAGTTAGTTTTTCTTGTATTTTTATTTTTACTTATTTACTTTCTGTAAAAAAAGTAGAGTGATTATCTGAGCCTCGTCACAAGCATTTCAATGCATAAATGTCCTGACGTGCAAATGACAAATAAACTTGAAACTTGAACTCGAAACTTGAGCTCACAGTGAGAAAATAGAAATGCTATATAGAAAAAAGATGCATCGAGATGCATCGATAATCGCATCGCAGCCCTCTGAATCGTAATCAAATCGAATCTTGACTTGCCTAGAGATTCCCACCCCTACTACTAAATGAGTACTGTGATAGTATTTAATGAGTACTGTGATAGTATTAAATGAGTATTGTGATAGTGTTAAATGAGTATTGCGATAGTATTGTATGGGTATTGTGATAGTATTGAACGAATATTGTGATAGTATTGAATGAGTGTTAGGGTAGTGTTAAATGAGTATTGTGACAGTACTGTATGAGTATTGTGATAGTATTGAATGAGTATTGTGTTCATATTGTATGGGTATTGTGATAGTATTGAAAGATTATTGTAATAGTATTGAAAGAGTATTGTGATAGTACTGAATGAGTGTTAGGGTAGTGTTGAATGAGTATTGTGATAGTATTGAAAGATTATTGTGATAGTATTGAAAGATTATTGTGATAGTATTGAAAGAGTATTGTGATAGTACTGAATGAGTGTTAGGGTAGTGTTGAATGAGTATTGTGATAGTATTCGAAGAGTATTGTGATAGTATAGAATGAGTATTGTAACAGTATTGAAAGTATTGAATGAGTATTGTGGTTGAAGTATTGTGTTAATACTACAGACTGCAGAATGATGCATTACTTCAGAGGTCTGTATTACCAGAGCTGCTGTTATAAAGACTGTAAATATTAAAATATGTATTTTTATGATCTGTCTGTCCGTCTGTAGGTGATGGAGGATTTGAATAAGTGGAAGTTCAATATCTTCCAAGTAGCCGAGCTCTCAAATAACAGGCCGCTCAGCTGCATCATGTACTCCATATTCCAGGTGGGTGTTAATGTTTAAAGACTTTAGATGGATTATTCAGATTATTTAGACAGATACTTGTGTTAGATGCTGTGGGCTCAGAATTATAAGGTTCTATAAGGTTCTGTCTGCATTCAGTTCAGTTTTTGAGATGTTGAGGATTCAAAGTCCAACCATAAATATTGATAGTAAAGGAGGAAAAATGTAAGGTGGCTGTTTCAGTGTGATATAATGCAGTTCACTGTTCTATATTAATTTTCAGATATTTGTACAGATTTCATTAGGCAAGTTGCTGTGTGTCTGTGTGTGTGTGTCTGTGTGTGTGTGTGTGTGTGTGTGTGCGTGTGTCTGTGTGTGTGTGTCTGTGTGTGTGTGTGTGTCTGTGTGTGTCTGTGTGTGTCTGTGTGTGTGTGTGTCTGTGTGTGTCTGTGTGTGTGTGTGTGTGTGTGTGTGTGTCTGTGTGTGTGTGTGTGTGTGTGTGTGTGTGTGTGTGTGTCTGTGTGTGTGTGTCTGTGTGTGTGTGTGTGTGTGTGTGTGTGTGTGTCTGTGTGTGTGTGTGTGTGTGTGTGTGTGTGTGTGTGTGTCTGTGTGTGTGTGTGTGTGTGTTTGTCTGTGTGTGTGTGTGTGTGTGTGTGTGTGTGTGTGTGCGTGTGTCTGTGTGTGTGTGTCTGTGTGTGTGTGTGTGTGTGTGTGTGTGTGTGTGTCTGTGTGTGTGTGTGTGTGTGTGTGTGTGTGTGTGTGTCTGTGTGTGTGTGTGTGTGTGTTTGTCTGTGTGTGTGTGTGTGTGTCTGTGTGTGTGTGTGTGTATAGGAGAGAGATTTGTTGAAGACGTTCAGAATTCCGGTCGATACGTTTGTCTCCTACGTGATGACCCTGGAGGATCATTACCATAGCAACGTAGCATATCACAACAGCCTCCACGCTGCTGACGTCACTCAGAGCATCCACTGCCTGCTGTCCACTCCGGCTCTGGACGTGAGTCCACTGTCCACTACAGCTCAGTGATAAAATTCAACATCACAACTCAGTTACATTGTAAACAGGTTCAGATCATATTTAACTTAATCACAGTGTAAACAGGTTTAGATCATATTTAACTTAATCACAGTGTAAACGGGTTTAGATCATATTTAACTTAATCACAGTATAAACAGGTTTCAGATCATATTTAACTTAATCACAGTGTAAATGAGTTTAGATCATATTTAACTTAATCACAGTGTAAATGAGTTTAGATCATATTTAGCTTAATCACAGTGTAAACAGGTTTAGATCATATTTAACTTAATCACAGTGTAAATGAGTTTAGATTATGAATATAATCCAGATTTGTGTTGTGATGACTCGGTTGTTTATATTTAATGCAGAGTGAGTTAATAAGCACAGACAGAACTAACTGAGCCGTCTCAGTCAGTATTAATGATTCTATTATTACTATTATCCACTTTTTCTGATTAGACTGTTCTCTTTAGCACTGATCAGATCTCAGACCACCCTCTGTCTCTCTCTCTGTGTCTCTTTCTCTGTCTCTCTCTCTTTATATATATCTTTCAGGCTGTCTTCACTGATCTGGAGATTTTAGCTGCTCTCTTTGCTGCCGCCATTCATGATGTAGATCATCCTGGAGTCTCCAACCAGTTCCTCATCAACACCAGTGAGGAACCTACTTCTGATCAATATGTGCAGTTAGAGCTGGAAACATAAACTTTTCTCTCTCTGTGTGTCTCTCGCTCTCTTTCTCTCTGTATCTCTCTCTCTCTCTGTCTATCTCTCTCTCTCTTTCACTCTCTGTGTATATCTCTCTCTCTCTCTTTCTGCGCTCTCTTTCTCTCTGTATCTCTCTCTCTCTCTCTCTCTGTCTATCTCTCGCTCTTTCTCTCTCTGTATCTCTCTCTCTCTCTGTCTATCTCTCTCTCGCTCTTTCTCTCTCTGTGTCTATCTCTCTCTCTCTCTCTCTCTTTCTGGGCTCTCTTTCTCTCTGTATCTCTCTCTCTCTCTGTATCTCTCTCTCAGACTTTGAATTGGCTCTGATGTATAATGATGAGCGTATTTCTCTCTCTCTCTGCTCTCTCTTTGTCTCTCTCCCTCTCCCTCTCCCTCTGTGTCTCTCTCTCAGACTCCGAATTGGCTCTGATGTATAATGATGAGTCTGTATTTCTCTCTCTCTTTCTCTCTCTGTCTCTCTCTGCTCTCTCTCTATGTCTCTCTCTCAGACTCTGAGTTGGCTCTGATGTATAATGATGAGTCTGTATCTCTCTCTCTCTTTCTCTCTCTGTCTCTCTCTGCACTCTCTCTGTGTCTCTCTCTCAGACTCCGAATTGGCTCTGATGTATAATGATGAGTCTGTATTTCTCTCTCTCTCTTTCTCTCTCTCTCTCTGCTCTCTCTCTATGTCTCTCTCTCAGACTCTGAGTTGGCTCTGATGTATAATGATGAGTCTGTGTTGGAGAATCATCACCTGGCTGTGGGCTTTAAGCTTCTTCACCAGGAGAACTGTGACATCTTCCAGAACCTCAGCAAGAGGCAGAGGCAGAGTCTGCGCAAGCTCGTCATAGACATGGTACACAGCACACGCTCACTGGGTTCTCCACTGATAACGTTATAGATAACGTTCTGGACCGTTCATAATGAAAACTGGAGTTCTCAAATCGGCTCCTTGTGGAATCCCCAGCGGTGTTCCTCAGGGCTCAGTGCTCAGGCCCTAATCACTCCATCCAAAGACCCCTGAGTTTCTTTTAGTACTGATGACCCTTTTTAGGGTGTTTGAGCTATTTATCGTTTTGTTCCTCAATCAATTATTAGCAACAATGGTTTGAACTTAAAGCAGTTGCTACTTTGGTACAGTAGGTGGTGCTGTGTGTCGTTTATGCTGTAGACAAGAAGTTAGTTTTGATTGTTAAGGCCTTTTTGAATGTAGAGTCAGTGAAAGTGAAAGATTTATTTTATTATATTCTTCACAATAAATCATAATAATTGTATAAACAACTGAATTATTCCTTCTTTTTTTACTGTTCGGATTTAAGATTGAAATGAAATAATAATGATAATAAAAATAAAAATAATCCTGATAATAATAGTAATACTTAAAGTACTCATTGATATTAAATGAAAGAACATTTTGAGCTAAGTAAGTCTCACCTGTGCAGGTGTTGGCCACTGACATGTCGAAGCACATGACCCTCCTGGCTGATCTGAAGACGATGGTGGAGACGAAGAAGGTGACGAGCTCTGGCGTGCTGCTGCTGGATCACTACACTGAGCGTATACAGGTGAGAGGCAGTGATTCAGATGAGAGTGATTTATGTGTGAGTCAGTGATTCAGGTGAGAGTCAGTGATTCAATTGAGAGTGATTTAAGTGAGAGTCAGTGATTCAGCTGAGAGTGATTCAGGTGAGAGTCAGTGATTCAGCTGAGAGTCTGTGTTTCAGGTGAGAGTCTGTGATTCAGGTGAGAATCAGATATTCTGGTGAGAGTCAGTGGTTCAGCTGAGAGTGATTCAGGTGAGAGTCAGTGATTCAGCTGAGAGTGATTCCGGTAAGAGTCAGTGGTTCACCTGAGAGTGAATTAGTTGAGAGCCGTTGATTCAGCTGAGAGTGATTCAGGTGAGAGTCAGTGATTCAGCTGAGAGTCTGTGTTTCAGGTGAGAGTCTGTGATTCAGGTGAGAATCAGAGATTCCGGTGAGAGTCAGTGGTTCAGCTGAGAGTGAATTAAGTGAGAGTCAGTGATACTGCAGAGTGTCAGGTGTTAAATCTACAGTACAGGTGTGTCTGGAGGAATGTTGGAATAATAAAGGTGCTGTTTGTGGCGTGCAGGTGCTGCGGACCATGATGCACTGCGCTGATCTGAGTAACCCCACCAAACCGCTGGTTCTGTACAAACAGTGGACGGAGAGAATAATGGAGGAGTTCTTCAGACAGGGCGACCGAGAGAGAGAGAGAGGGATGGAGATCAGCGCCATGTGTGATAAACACACCGCCTCCGTGGAGAAGAGTCAGGTACCACCTTTACAGCTCACACCTTCACAGCTCACACCTTCACCGCTCACACTTTCACATTTCATACTTTCACAGCTCACTCTTTCACATTTCATACCTTCATGGCTCACACCTTTAGAACTCACACCTTCACAACTCACACCTTCACCGCTCACACCTTTACAACTCACACCTTCACGGCTCACACCTTCACGGCTCACACCTTTACAACTCACACCTTCACAGCTCACACCTTCACCGCTCACACCTTCACCGCTCACACCTTTACAACTCACACCTTCACGGCTCACACCTTTACAACTCACACCTTCACAGCTCACACCTTCACCGCTCACACCTTCACCGCTCACACTTTCACATTTCATACTTTCACAGCTCACTCTTTCACATTTCATACCTTCACGGCTCACACCTTTACAACTCACACCTTCACAGCTCACACCTTCACTTTTAATTACTGTGGTGTTCCAGGTGGTGACTAGGAGGTTGCTAGGGTGTTGCTCAGCAGTTGCTATGGTGTTCCAGGTGGTTGCTACGATGTTGCTAAGCAGTTGCTATGGTGTTCCAGGTGGTTGCTAGGAGGTTGCTAGGCAGTTGCTATGGTGTTCCAGGCGGTTACTAGGAGGTTGCTAGGGTGTTGCTAAACAGTTGCTATGGTGTTCTAGGTGGTTGCTAGGATCTTGCTAGGCAGTCACAGTGGTGCTTTAGGTGGTTGCTACGGTGTTGCTAAACAGTTGTTATGGTGTTCCAAGAGTTTGGTATGGTGTTGCTAACTTAGTACTGCTAAGCTGTTTTAGGGCTCTCACTGATTTGTTCACTAATAAAAGAAAATGAGCACATGACTGTTATTCAGTTTACTCTGACTTCCTGTTAAGTTCCTGTTTAGACCACTTTACTCAGCTGTGGCAGGTGTACCACCAGGGATACCACAGCAACCATCTAGCAACACTCTAGCAACCACCTAGAACACTGTAGCAACCATCTTGAATAACAAATAAACCACTTAGCAATACTTTGGCAACTACCATAAACACCATAATAACTATCTAGCAACACCCTAACAAGCCCCTAGCAATACCCTAGCAACCACCTGGAATACCATGCAAATCACCTAGCAACTCCTAAGGAACCACCTGGGATACCATAGCAAAGCACAGTCACTGTTCATTTTCTTCGGGAAAATTTTGTAGTCATTATTATTATTTATTTGATTCTATTTCTGATGGGAATTAAAGAGGACACTGTGTTTTTGTGTTTGTAGGTGGGGTTTATAGACTACATTGTCCACCCTTTGTGGGAGACGTGGGGTGACCTGGTCCATCCGGATGCTCAGGAGATCCTGGACACTCTGCAGGAGAACCGAGACTGGTACCAGAGTGCTGTCCCTCAGAGTCCGTCACCGCCACCGGACAGAGAGAAAACTCACACTGACCGGTTCCAGTTCCCCATTACACTGCATGAGGAGGAGGACACACATACCTACAACAACCACACACACACGCTCAACCACACACACACTCTCAACCACCACAACCACACAGAACCAGAGCAAGAACTGGAACAGGAACCAGATCAGGAACTGGAACCAGAACCAGAGCAAGACCTGGAACAGGAAACAGAGCATGAGCCACAGCAGGAACTGGAACAGGAACCGGAACAGGAACCAGAGCAGGAACTGGAACAGGAACCTGAGTCAGAACCAGAACAGGAACCAGAGCAGGAACTGCAACAGGATCCAGAACAGGAAGCTGAGTCAGAACCAGAACAGGAACCAGATCAGGAACTTGAGCATGAAGTAGAACCAGAGCAGGAAACCAAGCAAGAACCTGAGAAAGAACCTGAGCAGGAACCAGAGCAGGAACCTGATCAGGAACCTGAGCAGGAACCACAGCAGGAACCAGAGTTCAACAGCATCCAAGAGGAGGAGAAAGGAGATGGAGAAGAAGTGGAGATAGAAGATGGAGAAGCAGATGGAGAAGGAGAGATGGAGGAAGGAGGCGGAGATGAGGTGGAAGGAAGAGAAGCAGATGGAGATGGTGAGGTAGATGGAGAAGAAAGAGTAGAAGAAGAAGAGGAGGAGAAAGAAGAAGAAAGGGTAGAAGAAGGGGAAGTAGAAGAGGGTGAAGGAGAAGATAGAGATGGAGAAGATGAAAAGAAAGAAGAAGAAACAGGAGAAGTAGTAGCAGAGAGAGAAGAGAATGAAGAAACAGAAGAAAGAGAGGATGGAGGAGTAGAAGGAGATGAAAGAGGGGATGGAGAGAAAGAAGAAGAGGAAGAAATTGAGTGAGGCTCAGTAGAGATGAAGCAGGAGAGACTGAAAAAGAAGAGGAAGAATAAATAATGACAAGAGAAAGTGAAGGATTTCCAGGCCGAAAGTGAAGCTGAACTTTAGTGAGCAATACTGCCCCCTACAGCACGGAAACAATACGCCCCCAACCTGCACCCACACTGAACATAGCGACCACTCAGGAGGAAAAGAGAGAGAGAGAGAGAGAGAGAGAGAGAGAGAGAGTTTCACTCGGAGGGGGTAGCAGCCTTCAGTGTTCTTCATCATCATCATCATCATCATCATCCTCTCTTTATCCATCGTACTCACTGCTGGTGCTCCAGCCAGAATGGAGAGTTCAGCTCCAGCTTTCTGAATGCAGAGTGATGGAGTTATCCACTATGCTGTTCAACCTCCAGATGTTTACATTTCAAAACACAAATATGACTATCAGTCAAACTGTGTAAAACATTATTGATTTGGAAACATGGTCCTCTTTGATTTATATATATATATATATATATATATATATATATATATATATATATGTGTGTGTGTGTGTGTATGTTTATGTATATTATATATTGCCAAAAGTATTCACTCACCCATCCACATTATTGAATTCAGGTGTTCCAATCACTTCCATGGCCTCAGGTGTATAAAACCGAGCACCTAGGCCTGCAGACTGCTTCTACAGACATTAGTGAAAGAATGGGTCGCTCTCAGGAGCTCAGTGAGTTCCAGCGTGGTACCGTGATAGGATGCCCACCTGTGCAACAAGTCCAATCGTGAAATTTCCTCACTACTAAATATTCCACAGTCAACTGTCAGTGGTGTTACAACAAAGTGGAAGCGATTGGGAACAACAGCAACTCAGCCACGAAGTGGTCGGCCAAGTAAAATGACAGAGCGGGGTCAGGGAGGTCACCAACTTTCTGCAGAGTCAATCGCTACAGATCTCCAAACCTCATGTGGCCTTCAGATTAGTTCAAGAACAGTGTAGAGAGCTTCATGGAATGGGTTACATGCAGTGGTGTAAAGCGCCGCCACTGGACTCTAGAGCAGTGGAGATGTGTTCTCTGGATGGACGAATCACGCTTCTCTGTCTGACGATATGATGGACGAGTCTGGGTTTGGCAGTTGCCAAGAGAACGTACAGTACTTGTCTGACTGTATTGTGCCAAGTGTAACGTTTGGTGGAGGGGGGATTATAGTGTGGGGTTGTTTTTCAGGAGTTGGGCTCGGCCCCTTAGTGCTTCTTAATGCTTCAGCAGACCAAGAGATTTTGGACAGTTTCATGCTCCCAACTTTGTGGGAATAGTTTGGGGACGGCCCCTTCCTGTTACAACATGACTTCCAACAAGACATGGATGAGCGAGTTTGGTGTGGAAGAACTTGACTGGCCTGCACAGAGTCCTGACCTCAACCCGATAGAACACCTTTGGGATGAATCAGAGCGGAGACTGCAAGCCAGGCCTTCTCGTCCAACATCGGTGTCTGACCTCACAAATGCTCTTCTGGAAAAATTGTCAAAAATTCCCATAAACACTCCTAAACCTTGTGGAAAGCCTTCCCAGAAGAGTTGAGGCTGTTATAGCTGCAAAGGGTCGGCCGGCATCATATTAAACCCTATGGATTAAGAATGGGATGTCACTCAAGTTCATAGGCGTGTCAAGGCAGACGAGCGAATACTTTTGGCAATAGAGTGTGTGTGTATATATATATATATGTATCACCGTTGTCAGAACAAGAAAAAAACATACTTTACTTTTAAGGTAAGTCAATGGGACCAGACTTTTTCCCAAAGTCATTTTGGTCCATTCTTCATGAAATTTACACACAATGTAAAGGGCAACAGACATTTTCAAATCATGTGAAAAACTGAAAAATGACAAAAATGGAGATATGAAGTTTTGTTATGACAGCAGTGATATATATATATGTATATATACAGAAATGGTATATATACACATCCTTGTATCACCATATAGTTTCACTCTGTAGTTCTACAAATACAGACTGTAGTCCATCTGTTTCTCTGCATACTTTGTTAGCCCCCTTTTACCTTGTTCTACAGTGGTCAGGACCCCCATGGACCCTCACAGAGCAGGTACTATTTGGGTGGTGGATCATTCTCAGCACTGCAGTAACACTGACGTGGTGGTGGTGTGTTAGTGTGTGTTGCGCTGGTCTGAGTGGATCAGACACAGCAGTGCTGCTGGAGTTCTTAAACACTGTGTCCACTCACTGTCCACTCTATTAGACACTCCTATCTGACCATTCAAGAACAGAGTAACAAAGTATGCAGAGAAACAGATGGACTACAGTCTGTAACTGTAGAACTACAGAGTGAAACAACTGGTCAGTGGAGCTAAAAAGTGGACAGTCAGTGTATGTGTGTATATATGTATGTATATTAATGTGAACAGAGTCTATTTATGGAAATATGTGTCTCAGAAATGTGCAATAATGAGGCAGCTTCCTCCTGAGTGGAACAGAGTGAGAGAGAGAGAGAGAGAGAGAGACCTGTAGAGAGACTGGACTGCACTCATCTGTAAATCTTTCACTGCCAGCTCCTCCAGTGGAACCCAACCTCCACAGCTCCTGTAGCACTCCGGACTTTTAATAGAGACACACCGTCTCCAGCATGCAGGACCTCAGAGGGACCCCAGTGAGACCCCAGCAGGGCCTCAGTGAGAACCCAGCTGTCCCTCACTGGAGCCTCAATGGGAACCCAGTGTGACTTCAGTGAGACCTCAGTGGGACCTCAGAGAGACCCTTGAGAGAACCCAGTGGGACCTCAGTGAGAACCCAGCTGTCCCTCACTGGGACCTCAGAGAGACCCCAGTGGGGCCGCAGTGGGATCTCAGTGGTACCTCAGAGAGACACAGTGGGACCTCAGTGAGAACCCAGCTGTCCCTCATTGGGACCTCAATGGGAACCCTGTGGGACCTCACTGAGAACCCAGTGAGACCCCAGAGGGACCTCAGTGGGATCTTAGAGAGACCCCAGTGGGGCTGCAGTGGGATCTCAGTAGGACCTCAGAGAGACCCAGTGGAACCTCAGTGGGATCTCAGAGACCCTCATGAGACCCCAGCGGGACCTCAGCAGGACCTCATAGAGACCCTCGAGAGACCCTAGTGGGACCTTAGCGGGATCTCAGGGGGAACACAGTGGGACCTCAGAGGGACTCTAGAGAGACCCCAGCGGAACCTCAGTGAGACCCCAGCAGGAGGAACCCTGGGTAACCAATACTGTGCTGAGAGACTTTTAATTTTCCCTCCATTTTTGTCGGAAGGGAAAACGTTTGAACTGAAAGGTGGAGAAACGGATCTTTCCTACAAGGCCTTTCACCTGGAGTGCATGGACACTGCATGAATCTGTAGCAATGCATTGTGGGCTGGGGAGGTCAGGCAGCTGTGATTGGCTCTGCTGAGGCTCCTCCCCTTTCCTGTGTACAGTAGTGATGTATTTTAACACTGTAAAGAGGTCACAGTAAATGAGACGGATTCTCATCACCATCAAACTCCTCTGATCTTCAGCCTCAGTTCTTTCCTGAACAACCTTTATTCATACTATTGGGGGGTGGTATTATTAGAATTGACTCCTAATTTAATACAGCTCGGAAGTTGTGTCGTCGTCATTCTGTTGTCACGTTATGCCCATTGTAGGAGCTCCGTCTCTGAGATGTTTATCTCAATGAGAAAAATGAATAACGTTTTAGAAATTCGCTGCTTTCTCGTCCTGTGACAGTAAATATGTTCTGTCCTGTGTGTGTTTTACTCTGAATATCACCAGAAACTATGAGGTCACCAGTGTGAAGTGTTTACAGTATCAACAGAAACACTGCATATTTGTAAACAAACAGGTCTTTATTGCTCGGTGAGCGTCTGGAGAACCAGGACTTTAAATATAGGAGGAGTCACAGCTTCAGCAGGTACAACTCAAACAACATAACTCAGACAGTCACATTCAGCAAACGCATATTAACATTCAAACCCAGTTGCTTCAGAGTTAGATATAAACACACAGCGGTGCAGGGCGGTTAGCTTCCTGAAAAGTGAGACGTAGATTCCAAGAGTTCTTTGACTCTCGATTCCAAAAATTACTTTCATAATGTGCCTTTATAATTTACACTAACAGTGACGTATTAATGCGCTCTGTCTGTTCTTCAGGAAAGCGAGATCTCAGTTTAACCTCTGTCAGATCTCAGTGAGGCAGTCTGGGACGCTAACTTGAGCTAATTAGCTAACTTAGTTTCTTGATTCTGCTGTTAGGTGAGACAGTTCAGTTGATTGTATGCCACAGTTGTCCTGACTGCATGTCTTTGGACACAAATTTGGATTAAGAGGAAAGCGGTCAGTGCAGTGATGTGAAAGAACATTTTTTTATTTGAATAAACTTTGCATTTTCCTATTTGTAAAGCATTTGAAATGACCAGGCTACATCTTATAAAAAAGTGCTTTATAAATAAAACTCGGCATAATCAGATTCACAAACCGGACTCAGAGAATCGACTCTTTGAAATCGACTCCCAGCTCGACCGATGAAGATCTGGAGAGCGAGTCACAGAGCAGGATTTCTCACCTCGTCTGATAAAGTCAAAACCCCCCATAATTTAGTGTGTGAGATGTAAACCGAGTGATTCAGAGTGGTTTGGTGTGAAATGGTTCAGATGTCTTTACAGTGGTGGTGATAGGAACCAGGGGTCGCCATGACTACAACACAAATATAGACATTTTATTCACTATCCAGAACCACCAGTGAACCTACACGAGTCTTCTGAGTTTATATGAATGTTGATGATGGAAAATAGTGGAAAATCTGAAATAATAAGTTTTCTTTGGGGACTATTTTGCCTCACAGCGCCCTGCATGTATCCCTCCACCATGAATGGAGTTTAAGTTCTCTAAACTATCATAAAACAGTGTCTCAGTCATCAGGCAGTGAATTCATAACCATTTCATGTAGGAACTTTCTGTGAGGAGCTTTTAGAGGTGGACGTCTGGTTCCTATCACCACCACTGTGAACAGTTCTGATTTTGTAAGTTTCTCTAGAACGGAGCGTTTCACACCAAACCACTCTGAACCGCTCTGTTTACATCTTAACTGGTCAATTAATGAATAATTAATTCTCTCTTTGGGTTTAAGTTGTCCAGCTTTACTGATGAGTCTTCACGAAACACCCTCAGATGAGTAAATTAGAGCTCAGTCCCAAACAGCACTCGCGCCCTCACTGCGGCCTCCAGCGTCAACTACAGGACCGGGGCTTGTTCGACTGACCAGCGTGATGGAGAAGAAGATACTCAGATGAATGTATTAACCTTTTTAGCTGCGTTATGCTTGTAAACTAAATTCAGATTCTGCAGATGAATTGTCTTTAAAAACAGGACGACTGATACACCGACATGCAGAACATCTTGCCCTGTAGATCTGCGCGTTGTTGATGTCACTAAAGTGTGGAGTTTAACGAGGACTGCAGAGTTTAGGCTGTATTTACGCTGCTCTGACACAGCAACTAGAGATGCATGATGGTATTGGAATCATATCGATATCCATAAATCCAGCTAACAAAAAACTCCTGCAGGTACTCAGTTGTCAAAAACAGCCTAAAAGCTACAAATATTACAGGAAACCTGATGGAGTTCATGACTCTAGATGATCAGCTGTTCTCTTATGAGGAGGATGTTGGGTTTCGACTGCTGCTCGAACACGTTACACCAAACCCAGTTGTCGTTATTTTTCTGCTACTCATATTCACACTCACTGACGATAATGAGGCCTACATTAGCGTGACCGCAGACATCTGGGCATCTGATGTGAGTCCTGGGAGTTTTCCTCAGCTGGTGAGAAATTGTGCTTTCTTGTCAAAATGTACTACCGTAGCGCTTTATAGGTAAAGCGATTTATAGGTAGCTCTCTAAATAAAACCTTCAAGTAGGATATTCTGGTATCTTAAATCACCTTTAAAAAATACTATCAGCATTAAAACTGCAAAGCTGGTCAGATTCTAATTCACTGGCTTCTTGTTCGAATTTTCCTGTTCCACCTTAAATGATGCAGCAGTTAAATGGTGCCTCATGTAACTTTTGCACCATTTAAAGTGGAACAGGAAAATTCGAACAGGAAGCTAAGTTCAGCTCCGATACGCAGGACCCATCATGCTGCCGGATCAGCGTAAAAGCAGCATCAGGGAGAGATTCAGGACTGAGCTCTAGGGGGCAGCACACCCTAGTTTATTTGGCACTTTAACACATTTCAGCAGTTTAAACTGTCCAGCTCAGAGTTTATAAATCACACATAAATACAATATAAAACGTATAAAACTCAGCAGGTCTGACGCATCATTCAGGAAAGAACACTGATTAAGGCACGAGTGAAAGGGCGTTCATTGTGCAGCTCAAAGGTCGAAGATCAAATGTCAAAGGTCAGTCCAGCTGTCCCACTCCGGGAACTGGTCGATTTCCCCATCCTGCTGGAGTGTCTCCCCTCCGAGTGTCAGAGTCAGTTTGAAACGCACTCGCACTGGCTTCTGCAGACAGACAGACACAGACTCCGATCAGAAACCCAATAATCAATAATCAATAATCTGATACAGCAGCAGACTGGACGTCCAGACAGACACGTCAATCAGAAACAGACTGTGTGTCTGAAACCATACGGCGTGACCTTTAGTCTCACCCTGAGGGGGTTGGAGAGCAGCAGTATCTGGGAGATGGCAGCAGGGGGCAGCAGAGGGCTGTATGGAGGCAAAGCACTTCCTGTGGCCGGCTGCAGCTTCACCTGCATCGTCTGGAAAGCAGGAGTATGAAGCGCACGGACACGAAGAAAGAGAGAGAGATGAGGGCTGAAAATGACTGAGAAAGATGGAGTGATGGATGCAGAATGATGGAGAAAAAACATGGTTTACACTGGAGTTACACAGAGATCAAAATGACAAAGAATAAACTCATTTACATAGAAAAAATGTGAATAATGATTAATATAAGAAAATAAAAAAATTATGTACATTAAAATGTAACAAAAATTAAAAGCTTTTATTTAAATACAAAAAATGTGGATATTGATTAAAATAAGGAAACAAAATATTTTCAACATACATAAAAATATAAGAAAAAAATCTTATAAAATAGGATAAAATGGGAGGAATGACTAAAATAAAGTTTTGAATTTTGAAATGTGAATAAAAAATATAATAAGAATAAAACAAAATAAGAAACGCTAATAAACCGTTTAGAGTGTCTGCTTGATATTCATAGTTAACGAGTGTGTAACGGAAAACTGCTTTTTGGAGGTAAAGACTTGGCTAATCAGAAGGTGGCGTTACCTTGGGAACAGCAGCCAGGAACAGGAAGTCAGAAACAGGAAGTGCAGAGGTGTTGACAGCGGAGATGACAAAGGCAGCAACGTCAGGCCGAGACGCAGGAGCTTCTTTGGTGAAGTGCAGAGACACACGAACCCCATGATGGTCAAAAACTGTTATCGGCTTTAAGTGACCTAAAACACGCGAGACATCTTCAACGTTAACAGAGATAACGTTAATTAGAGTGACATTAACGTTAATAAGAGTGACGTCATCATTAATAAGAGTGAGGTTATCGTTGATAAGAGTGACATTAACGTTAATAAGAGTGACATTAATAAGACTGACGTTAACATTAATAAGAGTGACGTTAACATTAATAAGAGTGACATTAACGTTAATAAGAGTGACAATAAGAGTGAGGTTAACGTTAATAAGAGTGACGTTGACGTTAATAAGAGTAACATAAGACTGACGTTAATGTTAATAAGAGTGACATTAATAAGAGTGACGTTAACGTTAATAAAAGTGACATTAACTTTAATAAGAGTGACGTTACCATTAATAAGAGTAACGTTCATAATAGTAACGTTAAAGTTAATAAGAGTGACGTTAAGGTTAATAAGAGTGAAGTTAACGTTAATCTCAAACAGTTCAGTACACTACAACCGAGTCCATTAGGGAGCTGTGCACATGTGGCTGTTTGTTAGATCTTTACATTTGGGAGCCAATACTGTAATTCCTAAGTAGTGCACTATGCAGGGAGCAGCAGCTGTTTGAGATTCAGCCCCAGTTCATTAGTCAGTACAAATTAATTTCTCCCCTAAACTTACCCCAAACATGGTCAATCACTGAGACGTGTTTGGTGTCTAAAGTTTGCTTCTGTAGTTTTAGCACTGGAGCTACGAGGCTAACGTAGCTAACAAGTAATGGAAGGTTATACCCCACCAATTAGCTTGGTGCTAACTCCATACCATCACTCATTTAATCATCACTCATTTAAACCGAGTTCAGTAATCGCTAATAGACTTGATTATGTGGTTTCTGCTGCTGTATGACTCATATAATGTAGCTACCCCTAACATCGGCCGTCCCCCAATATCGGCCACTTGCGCGCATTGCACAATTCCTCTCTCTCTCTCCGCCAATTGCTCAGGCGAAATTCAAAACACATAAGTTTGCACCTTACAAGGGCATCTAAACTTTATTCTAGCAAAAAATCATATCTGAAAACAATATTTGAGTATCACTAATGACGTAATTCTGCGTATACAAAACCGCATGCAACACACAACTCATTTCCATTCCGCGATGGATATTGGTCTGTGTAGAAAGTTAGCTTATCGGTTAGCTTTCTCTTCTCTGAGGTAAAAAAAAACTTTACCTTATTGTGAAGCACTGTAAGGCATTGAGTCTGGTAGGAATGATGCGTAAACGCGATTTCTCATTTGACTGGCACAACCAGGTGCGCAGCAAAGAGCTGAGCTCTATACTTAGATAAACAAGCAAATCAAGCTGAATAATGAAACAATACAATAACATCACATTTTACTAATGAATATATACATATATTTTATGTTTTTTACAATTTTATACGCTGAATTTTAGGCTGAAAGATGAGTTACGGAAAACCGGAAGTGAGGTGGCCGATATTGGGGGACCCCCATCATTCTAGCGATTCTAGTGTCAAAGTAGACAAAAACATGAATATTGAAAAAACTGTTCTCTCATCATGTCAAATGACTCTTGGACATTAATCTACACACGTATCTCTCCCGAAAAACATTGATTTGGGTGAGTAAAGTGCTTCCATTTATTTACAGTTAGCTTAGATTCCCGATGTTTTGTTGTGAGGTGGCTGATAACAGGGGTACCTACGCTATATATATATTAACATGGACTAAAGCACAATAGCGTAGCTAAACACAGAAGCAAAACAGGGTAATGTACA
Source organism: Colossoma macropomum (assembly GCF_904425465.1). Classification (NCBI taxonomy): domain Eukaryota; kingdom Metazoa; phylum Chordata; class Actinopteri; order Characiformes; family Serrasalmidae; genus Colossoma; species Colossoma macropomum. Next base: position 80,130 of record NW_023496048.1, read on the forward strand.
TTAGTGTAGCTATCAAAACAGAGTAAGGTACATTAGCACAGCTAAAATACTAGCATGGACTACAGCACCTCAGCATAGCTTAAAACAGTAGCAGAACGGGCTAAAGTACATTAGCATAGCTAAACCCCCCACTTGACTGAAAAAGCCAAACTTTAAACACCAGACTGCTGAACTATCGCTTTAATGTCTCGGTCACTTACTGGGCTTAATGGATCCAAGAGGCACATGGATGTCCTGAAGTGAGGAGGGTGGGAGGGGCTTGGGAAATCCTGGAGTAATGATTGGCTGATTGAACTCTGATCTGGTCAGGTGCTCCTCCCTGAAAAGAGAAATATCAGCTCACTCTTCAAATAAAAACTTGCTAAAAAAGAGAAAGACTCAGTTTCCCACTCATCACTCACATGGCAGGTAATACTGGTGCATTGTGGGTACTGTAGTCTCCATTCCCACAGGTCATCTCCATACTGCCTGAAACTCTCACCATGTCCTCCAGCTGTAAATGAACACTATATTTTCATCAGTGCACTCGCAGAAACAGGACGTAAGCTCTGATTCGGATATTACGATCTGATTACCTGTATGAGCTCGTCCAGGTACGATCTCGTTTCCTCTGTTCTCGGACTGCGGGAATCTGCTTATCAGTGAAAAGACGAAATCAGAAACACGGCGCTCCAGCAAAGGACAGACGATGCCGAGTACGGTTACACAACATAAAAGCAACATTAAAGTAAAAAAACTCCACCAGTTTCCTCCCTTTCAACAAACACAGCTGATCAGCTGAGACGTGCTCAGTTCTTTAGCTTTAGTACTGGAGCTAACGAGTAATGGAAGCTTATATCCCACCGATTAGCATGGTGCTATCTGTATGCCTGAATCATCACACTGTTGCCTCAAACATGTTAGTAAAGTTGGCTTCGTATTCAAGCTTAAAATTTAAGGTGGAACAAAAAATGTGAATAAGAAGCTGGAAAACTGGAAGCCAAATTTGCCAACACGTTTGAAGCAGGTATGTGATGATTTAGGCAGTACAGTTAGCATCATGCTAATCAGTGGGCTATAAGCTTCCATTACTTGTTAGCTACATTAACCTCGTAGCTCCTGTGCAAAAATTAAATAAGTGAACTTCAGACACCGAACACGTCTCGACAGATTGAAAGATTAATTAGATTTTAACTCCCTGAAAGAACAGATTAAAAGTATTTTAGAGTGTGAAATTATTATCGCACCGTAGGCAGGAACGCTGTCCTCATCCAGCAGGATCAGAGAGCCGCCGTCCTCAGTGTGGCCACAGGGGGCGCTGTCCCCCGCCACAGAGAAGTTAATGAGGTGGTACGTCCTGATAGGACTGACAGGCTCTGTAGAAACAGCGTACAGCCGTTTAGCTCCACCCATTCAATCTACAGCAGTTTAGCCCCACCCATTCAGTCTACAGCAGTTTAGCCCCGCCCATTCATCCTACAGCAGTTTAGCCCCGACCCTCTCAGCTTACAGCTGGATTTCCTCTGTAGGGGGCTTTCTGGCTGTGCGTGTAAACAGCAGAATAACGAACCCTGGTTGTTTACGTTGTCGTTGTTGTGGATAGGCTCCGCCCCCATCTCTCCTTCTTCTTTCTGTGTTTTCTCTCTGTACAGGTTCATCACATGACTCAGCTCATCGTTCCACTTCAGAATTCCAGCTGCAGAACATCAGCACATATAAATCACAGTCAGAAACGGAACGCTAACAGCTAAAACTCATACAGTTCATACGGTAAAGTTTATAAGCTAACGTGTCTGAACCTAAAGCCTCGTCGTCCTCCAGGGTGTCGCTGGCCAATCTGAACAGGTTCGGCCTCAGACGATCACAGCGCTCGTACAGATCCTGCCAACAACAATCACACTTCATTACAACGATCGCACTTCATTACAACGATCACACTTCATTACAACGATCACATTCCACTGTAACAGTCACACTTCAGAATTATAATCACATTCAATTACAACATTCACATTTAAGAATATTAACTTCCATTCAGTAATAACTTCTGAAGACACGCTTTGGAAGGCAAAATCCGGGGGGCCTGGTAAAACCGGTGAGAGCGCCCCCTGCTGGATGTCTGCAGAGAAAAGCAGTCAACTTCCTACAGCAGAGGTTCCAACCTTTTCTTACTCGTGGCTCACGAAGTTTAACCCACCAGATCATTTAAAGCGCATATATTACAGTTATTAATGTAGCCTGTCTGTTTTGTTTAGCAGTCACCAAGTTCTGGATGACGTGCTAAAGAAACGAACGCAGCTCTGGCTCACTTCTGGTTAGATGTGTATCTGTTAAGCCTCCAACTAACAGCGTAATTTGTTTGGCTTCAAAGCTTTATTTTAAAACAGACCTCCGAGCGCTTAGAGCAGCAGATACTCGATTCCTGCTCTCACACGTGAAGCCTGAAGGCCTTTATTAGTATTTTCAGACGAGAGTTTGATCACCTGTATTACTGATAACATCCTGTATGCCTCATGTGATTTTTCGAACTGCGAAAATGTGACGTTATTGTATCTTATTATTATATTCATGCCCTGTTTGATATGTTTGTATGTGTTAAGTTTCTCTGGTAACAGGATTCGTTTATTCTCTGCTTCATCACAGACGATGTTATCACCTCGAAAATCAGCTCAAACTGTGTTACAAACATCGAGCTGAATCCAAAATCTCTCATGAAGATCCAGCATTTCTTCGGTTTGTTGTGGTGTGATCAGACTCTGGGTTTTTTCTGGGTTTTCTTGGTTCAGTCTGAGATTCGAAGGCTGTTACACCTGTAGGTGGTCCATCCTCGGGGTCTTTGTCTTTGAAAAACCCTGTTTGTAACCTTCAATCAAAGGATAATTCCATACAACCAAAAAGAGAAACACTTTACATTGACTTACGCTGAAAATGTAACCGTAGCATTTCAACAGACAATAAGTGAGGTCAATCTACGTATGCGATACTAATTTTAAAATATATATAAACATTAACATTCACAAGGCCTTATAATCAAACACAGATCTGTTCTGTTCTGTCTTTCTTACAGTCCTGACAGTCCAGAAAGAGAGTGTTGAGAGTTCACATCATTCAGTTCACTGTGATGCAGTACCATTAGATCACCACTAGATGTCCCTCACTGCGCAGCATCCACCGGCAACTACATACACACTAGTACAACTTTACAATCCATTTTCAACAGGAAATTCACTGAAATGTGTGAGATTTAAAGGTTTAGTGTGAGACCTAAGTGGTGTATTTTCAACATGGAACAATTTCTAAGGATTAAGTTAAATAAATAATAATGAACTAGATGCTCTAAAACCTTAGAAACCCTCCCACCTTCATCTCCGCAGTGTGGTGTGTGTGTTGGTTCAGTAACAGTCGTAGATCTGATGTGCATTTCTCCACTTCCTGTAAAGTGCTGATACGCCTGCCCTCTCTCTCCATCTTCTCCTGCTCCTGTCAGACACAAACAGTAATATGAAATATATAAACCCAGAGGACACAAGCAGGTTCTCTAGTGGTTCTGGATAAGAAGTAAAATGGCTAAACAGTCTTGTCTGGAATTGTGAGGCTGATTATTTTGTTTCCTCTCTACACTGAAGACATCTGGGTTGGAGATCAGAAGATAAACACAGATGATGGATCAGAGTTTCAGCTTTTATTTCCTCATATTTACATCTAGATGTGTTAAACTTACAACATGGCACCTTCTGTGAACCCACACTTTCTCAACTGAGCAAAACTACTGGAGCATTTAGATTGATTATTTGAACAGTTAATAGCTCTGAATGTCTTGGCTCTTGGTTTGAGCCCAAGGGTCTCCTGTAAGGACTGCATTTGCTGTTAAGAAGGATAGACCAGCATGAAGACCATAAAATGGTCTACAAGAGAAAAATAATTCCAGCTTCAAAAAAACATTTTGAAGCTGAGAACAGGGAAAACTGTGTCCTGAAGAAAAAACACTCTGGTGTAGTAACAACCACCCATCAAACTTGCCCAAGGAAAACAACAGCAGTTGATGACAGGGACATCGTGACAGCTGTAAAGAAAAACTCAGAAAAAATAATTATAGACAATAGAACAGTATTTGGGTTTTATTTCCTCATATTTACACTTAAATGTGTTAAACAACTTACAACATGGTACCTCTTGTTTGAACCCACTTTTTTGTTTCAAGCAGACTGATTATTCAAACAGTTAATAGCTCTGAATGTTTTTGGTTTGAGCCCTGGGGTCTCCTGTGAAGACCACATTGGTTGTTAAGGATAAACCAACATGGAGACTAGAGAGCTGTCTAAAAAAGAGAAACAAGACATTCTGAAGCTGAGAAAAGAAGGAAAATCGATCACTGAGCATTGGGGGTGGCCAATACAACAATTCGAAGGGTCCTGAAAAAGGTGGTGGTGTACTAAAAACCAGACATCGAACAGATTGGCCAAAAAAAACAACAACAGTTGATGACAAACACTGAGAGAGCAGCGAAAAAAAAACAAAACAGTCAGCAAAATCACTCCATGCTCCACGGGGCAGGGGTGAAGAAGAAAAAGACCAGAGAGCAGAAATAGACACCACACCGCATGAAAGTTCTGGAACAGTTTTATGGACTGATGAGACCAGAATGAACCTCCACTAGAGTGATGGAGAAAGAAAGGATCTGCTCATGATCCAGAACATACAAGCTTGCTGGTCAAGCATGGTGGAGGTAGTGTCAGTGTCACAGCCTGAGCTTGCACGGCTGCTCTGGAAGGAACTCACTACTAATCTTTACTGACGGTGTAACTCATGATGGTGCAGCAGAATGAATGCAGAAGTTTACCGAAACATTCTGTTGGCCAATTTACAGAGAAATGCAGCCGATATATTCAGGAGGAACTTGCAGCAGGACAACGACCCAAATCTCACTGTCAACACAACAGAGGACATTATCAGGGGAAAACAAGAAGGTGTTGGACTGGACAACTCAGTCTCCAGACCTTCACCCAGCTGAGCAGCACTTCACCTCCTGATGAGAGGACTGAAGACAGAAACCCCAGAAAAACATACAATACTTGAAAGAAGCTGCAGTAAAAGTCTGGAAAAGCATCACAAAGGAAGAATGCAACAGTCTGGTGATGTTAGTGGGTCACCTGCACGATGAGCACTGCTGGCAAGAGATCTGCAACCAAATATTGAGTGTTATTTACTTTAATACTATCTCTTCCTGCAGTTTTGCTGACCTAAAAAAGGTGTGTTCTGCCACCAAAGGTGCCGTGTTCAGAGTTATTTAACACATCTAGACGTAAATATCATGAAATAATAACCCCTGGTTCCCATCACCACCACGCCAAACCACTCTGAATAACTGTTTACATCTAAATTACATCTGAACACTGAATTATACAGAAACTGTGAGAACTGAGTCAATTTTCCCTCTTCAGTGATATTTAGAGTGTGTGTTTTATTTAGAGTGAGCAATGAGGTTTTATTAGTGACTAAGCAATGAAATAACCTTGCAACACACTACCAACCACAACAGATACCATAGCGACCAGTTAGCAACACCCTACCAACCACAACAGATACCGTAGCAACCGGTTAGCAACACCCTACCAACCACCTGGAATAATGTGTGAACCACCTACCTACACCCTAGCAATCACCTACGATACCCCAGCAACTGGCTAGCAACACCTTAGCAACCATCTAGGATAACAGCACCTGCATAGGCACACTGTGGCAACCAGTTGAAACACTACAGCAGCCACATAGGAAGACCACTGCAACCACCTTGGACGGCTTAGCACCCACTTAGCAACGTCCTAACAACCACCTAAAATACCATAGCAACTCCCTAGAAACCACCTGAAATTCCATAGCAATCAGTATTCATCACCTTAGCAACCACCAGCAATACCATAGCAACTGGTTAGCAACTCCCAAGCAACAACCTGAAACACTGTTGAAATGGGTAACCCTCACAACCACGAGGAATAACTTAGAAACCACTGCAACACTCTTAAAATCAGAGATACAATAGCAACCAGTTAGCAACAATCTAGCAACCATCTAAAATACCACAGCAACAACCTAGCAACTACCTAAAATACTACAGCAACAACCTGGCAACCACCTAAAATACCATGGCAACAGCCTAGCAACCACCTAAAAAACCACGCCAACAACCTAGCAACCACCTAAAATACCACAGCAACAACCTAGCAACTACCTAAAATACTACAGCAACAACCTGGCAACCACCTAAAATACCATGGCAACAACCTAGCAACCACCTAAAATACCATGGCAACAACCTAGCAACCACCTAAAATACCATGACAACAACCTATTAACCACCTAAAATACCATAGCAACAACCTGGCAACCACCTAAAATACCATAGCAACAACCTATTAACCACCTGAAATACCATAGCAACAGCCTAGCAAACACCTAAAATACCACACCAACAGCCTAGCAACCACCTAAAAAAATACCTTGGCAACAACCTATCAACCACCTAAAATACCATGGCAACAACCTAGCAACCACCTAAAATACCATGGCAACATCCTGGCAACCACCTAAAATACCGTAGCAACAACCTATCAACCACCTAAACTACCACAGCAACAACCTAGCAACCACCTAAAATACCATAGCAACAACCTATCAACCACCTAAAATACCATGACAACAACCTATCAACCACCTAAAATAGCACAGCAACAGCCTAGCAACCACCTAAAATACCATACCAACAACATAGGAACCACCTAAAAAACCACGGCAACAACCTAGCAACCACCTAAAAAATACCTTGGCAACAACCTAGCAACCACCTAAAATAGCACAGCAACAGCCTAGCAACCACCTAAAATACCATAGCAACAACATAGGAACCACCTAAAAAACCACGGCAACAACCTAGCAACCACCTAAAAAATACCTTGGCAACAACCTATCAACCACCCTAAATACCATGACAACAACCTATTAACCACCTAAAATACCATAGCAACAACCTATCAACCACCTAAAATACCACACCAACAGTCTAGCAACCACCTAAAAAAATACCTTGGCAACAACCTAGCAAACACCTAAAATACCATGGCAACAACCTATCAACCACCTAAAATACCATGGCAACAGCCTAGCAACCACCTAAAATACCATAGCAACAACCTATCAACCACCTAAAATACCACAGCAACAACCTATCAATCACCTAAAATACCTAAAAAATACCTTGGAAACAACCTATCAACCACCTAAAATACCATAGCAACAACCTATCAACCACCTAAAATACCATGACAACAACCTATCAACCACCTAAAACACCATAGCAACAACCTATCAACCACCTAAAATAACATGACAACAACCTATCAACCACCTAAAACACCATAGCAACAACCTGGCAACCACCTAAAATACCATAGCAACAACGTATCAACCACCTAAAATACCACGGCAACAACCTAGCAACCACCTAAAAATGCCTTGGCAACAACCTAGCAACCACCTAAAATACCTTGGCAACAACCTATCAACCACCTAAAATACCACAGCAACAGCCTAGCAACCACCTAAAAAACCACGCCAACAGCCTAGCAACCACCTAGCAAGCCGAAATAACAGACAGACAGACAGACAGACAGTCAGACAGACAGTCAGACAGATAGACAGACATAGAGACAGACAGGCAGACCTCTCTGACGGTGCTCTTGATGAGTCTGTTAGCCGTCTCCAGGTCTTCAGGCCGTCCACTCTTCAGAAGCCTGGACAGCAGCTGGAACACAGACAGAAGGTCAGTCAGAGCTCCGTAACGTTCACAGTGCTGCTGTTCGGCTCTCAGGAATCTGCACTACCTTCGCTTTGTCTTCATCATCAAACACGGACACATCCTGTCTCGGAGACGGAGGAGGCATCAACACGCTGTCCGGCAGCTTCGGGTCGCTCTTCACCAGACCTGTAAACAAAAACAACAAACAGTCTTCACCTGTAAACAAAAACAACAAACCATCTTAACCCGTAAACAAAAACAACAAACCGTCTTCACCTGTAAACAAAAACAACAAACCGTCTTCACCTGTAAACAAAAACAACAAACCGTCTTCACCGGTAAACAAAAACAACAAACCATCTTCACGTGTAAACAAAAACAACAAACCATCTTAACCCGTAAACAAAAACAACAGTCTTCACCTGTAAACAAAAACAACAAACAGTCTTCACCTGTAAACAAAAACAACAAACCATCTTAACCCGTAAACAAAAACAACAGTCTTCACCTGTAAACAAAAACAACAAACAGTCTTCACCTGTAAACAAAAACAACAAACCGTCTTCACCTGTAAACAAAAACAACAAACCGTCTTCACCGGTAAACAAAAACAACAAACCATCTTAACCCGTAAACAAAAACAACAAACCGTCTTCACCTGTAAACAAAAACAACAAACCATCTTAACCCGTAAACAAAAACAACAGTCTTCACCTGTAAACAAAAACAACAAACCATCTTAACCCGTAAACAAAAACAAATCCGTCTTCACCCGTAAACAAAAACAAACCGCCTTCACCTGTAAACAAAAACAAAAAACCATCTTCACCCGTAAACAAAAACAACAAACCGTCTTCACCCGTAAACAAAAACAACAAACCGTCTTCACCCGTAAACAAAAACAACAAACCGTCTTCACCCGTAAACAAAAACAACAAACAGTCTTAACCTGTAAACAACAATTACTGTAGCATAACTGCAGTTTAACTGTAGTTTACCACCTTGTTTCTTCAGCATGTGATAGGCCTCCTGCACCTTCGGCTCGTCCTTCAGCCACTGAGTCCAGCTGTACAGAACCTCCGTTATCTTCTCCTTCACCTGAGCAGAACTCCAGGAACCCAGATACTACACACACACACACACACACACACACACACAGAGACAGACACACACACAGACAGACACACACACAGACACACAGACACACAGACACACACACACAGACAGACACACACAGAGACAGACACACACACAGACAGACACACACACAGACAGACACACACACAGACAAACACACACACACACACAGACACACACACACACACACACACACACACACACACACACACAGAGAGACAGACACACACACAAACCGACACACACAGAGACACAGATGTACCTCATGTTGTTCCTATTGATGGTATGAATCAGCTGCAGTGAGTGTTTGTTACCTTTGGTGAGAGAACTTTAATGAGTTCATTCAGGAAGCGGAACTTCGTAGCTTCAGCGCGGAACCGTTTCCCACAGTTATTCATACAGGCCTCCAACAGCTGAAACACATCAGCTCAACGTCACAGACAGATTTACACCCATATTATTACAGGACAATAACCATTTAAACACGTGAGATCATGAAATATTAACACTAATGTGGTTCTGCTGGTATATTTGGTGTTCTAGCACATGGGTTCTCAAGCTTTCCCACCTCAGTGATTGGATAAAATGTTTTTTATTGAATCTTTTATTAAGTGCTGACACTGAAAACCTGAGAATCAGAGCCTGAAAAATGGTCCATCTGAGCTCATCACAGAACCCTGTACAGACAGACAGACAGACGGCTGTCAGAACAAGAGATCCGCTCTAGAACCGACAGTCCGTCACGTCAGCATCATCACCCACACAGCAAGATAAAGACTTGTATCCGAGAGCGTAACGTCAGACAGCCTGAGCTGAAGTCTAACCTGATCTGTGGTGACCGTCGCCGTTAGCCTGTTAGACTGTTAGCTGTCGCTGAGCCGCTGTCTGTTCACTGGGTTACAGATTTAACTGTCGCTCCAGGCCTGCAGTTTCCTAGTCAGCGTCAGGGCTGCTGTGTGATGAGCAGCGTTAAGGCTTGAGTGTTTATCTGTCTGAACTCTCTAAACAAGGGAGGAAGACGGCAGAGGAGGAAGAAATGGATTCTCTGAGCAGCAGCGACAATGAATAAATTATTTTTCTTTTAAGACACCAACATGGGGAGTTCCACCTCATGCAGGAGCTGAAGCTGTACGATAATCGATTCTGATCCGCTGTATTTTATCTTATACCTTCGCGTTTTTAAAGTCAGCGTGTTGCTTATTGTCTAAGCTGTTGTGCTACAGACACATCTGCATCCTAACGCCTGTTTGTTAAAACTGCAACCAGAGAAACCACTTTTTCCCCCGGTACCATTACCTGATCCTTTAGTATCGGCTGATACAGAGTACCGATACGATACTAACTCTAACGTAACTCACCTATACGTCCTGACGTTTATACAATTACATGTTTGAAATATTTTATTGTGGTAAAATCTGTGCTACATCACAAATAAAACTCACTTAGCTTGGCTGGATGGCATTTACTTATATTTATTAGATGCTTAAGAAAACCTATTTGTTTGTTTGTTGCTGATGTTTGCCGTGTTAGCGTCTGTTCTAGCTGACAGGGCTCTGTGCTGGAATCTGATGTTTGCCGTGTTAGCATCTGCTCTAGCTAACAGGGCTCTGTGCTGGAATCTGATGTTTGCCGTGTTAGCGTCTGTTCTAGCTGACAGGGCTCTGTGCTGGAATCTGATGTTTGCCGTGTTAGCGTCTGTTCTAGCTGACAGGGCTCTGTGCTGGAATCTGATGTTTGCTGTGTTGGCGTCTGCTCTAGCTAACAGGGCTCTGTGCTGGAATCTGATGTTTGCCGTGTTAGCGTCTGTTCTAGCTGACAGGGCTCTGTGCTGGAATCTGATGTTTGCCGTGTTAGCGTCTGCTCTAGCTAACAGGGCTCTGTGCTGGAATCTGCTCTGCTGGCCGTGTTAGCGTCTGCTCTAGCTAACAGGGCTCTGTGCTGGAATCTGATGTTTGCTGTGTTAGTGTCTGCTCTAGCTAACAGGGCTCTGTGCTGGAATCTGATGTTTGCCGTGTTAGCGTCTGCTCTAGCTAACAGGGCTCTGTGCTGGAATCTGCTCTGCTGGCCGTGTTAGCGTCTGCTCTAGCTAACAGGGCTCTGTGCTGGAATCTGATGTTTGCTGTGTTAGTGTCTGCTCTAGCTAACAGGGCTCTGTGCTGGAATCTGCTCTGCTGGCCGTGTTAGCGTCTGCTCTAGCTAACAGGGCTCTGTGCTGGAATCTGATGTTTGCCGTGTTAGCGTCTGCTCTAGCTAACAGGGCTCTGTGCTGGAATCTGATGTTTGCCGTGTTAGTGTCTGTTCTAGCTGACAGGGCTCTGTGCTGGAAACTGATGTTTGCCGTGTTAGCGTCTGCTCTAGCTAACAGGGCTCTGTGCTGGAATCTGCTCTGCTGGCCGTGTTAGCGTCTGCTCTAGCTAACAGGGCTCTGTGCTGGAATCTGATGTTTGCCGTGTTAGCGTCTGCTCTAGCTAACAGGGCTCTGTGCTGGAATCTGCTCTGCTGGCCGTGTTAGCGTCTGCTCTAGCTAACAGGGCTCTGTGCTGGAATCTGCTCTGCTGGCCGTGTTGAAGCTCATTGCGCGAGTTTGTTGGTGAAGTTTCTCAACGTGGAGCGTCGACTGCGGAGGAAACGCTGGTTAAACTGCTAAACTCTGGTTTCCAGAATGAGGAACTACAGCAGCAGCAGGGCTCCGAATACACATCTCAACACCATCTGTGAACGTTTACATACAATTCAACAATATTTAATAAAGTATTTCACCACAATTCAGTCTGACCCTGTTATTTTAGATTGATTCAGCGTTCCGTTTAAAATCAGACATCATTCCTCAGCAAAGTCAAACGACTTTTAAAGATAAAGAAATTTACTGTGTAGTTTTACTGTCTGTTGTTCGTTTCTGTGTAATCAGTTCATTTGTTTACATTTGTGTTTTCACTGTTTTAAATTCTGAATCAGACTAAAATAACTGAGTCAAACTGAATTGTGGTGAAATGTAAGAGTTCATGATGAGCTGAATCTAAAAAATCTCAATCTAATCTTATTTCTGATCTCCTGCTCTGTACAGTGTCTCTGTGTGCGGTGTGGAATTGTGGGTAATGTAGTTTCTGTGATCTTACAGTCAGAGCCTGTAGAGCTTCTCTCTCCTGAGGAGACTGGATCTTATGAGCCAACAACCGCAGAGCGACCTGAGGACTGAACAGAGGAATAACTTGTAAAACACCATACCAAACACCAAACAAACATACAAACACCATATAAACACCAAACAAACACCATGCAAACACACAAATACCATACAAACACCATACAAACACACAAACACCACACAAACACCATACCATCACCAAATAAACACCATACCGACACCAAACATACCAACACCATACCATCACCATATAAACACCATACCAACACCAAACACCATATATTGCTTATAGTGTCTAATTAATAACAGGATCAGTGCATTTTCTGTCTATTAACAGAACACCATCTGTCTGTCTGTCTTTCTGTACCTGTATATGTCTGTCTGTCTGTCTGTCTATCTGTATCTGTATCTGTATCTGTCTGTTTTTCTGTATCTGTATCTGTATCTGTGTCTGTGTTTCTGTATCTGTCTGTCTTTCTGTACCTGTATATGTCTGTCTGTCTGTCTATCTTTCTGTATCTGTCTGTTTTTCTGTATCTGTATCGGTATATGTGTGTGTGTGTGTGTGTGTGTGTGTGTGTGTGTGTCTGTCTTTCTGATCTGTATCTGTGTCTGTCTGTCTGGTTCCTCACCCGTCCTGCTCCGAGTTCACCAGCTGATAAAACTCCTGAATGCTGTCCCATCTTTCAGAAACGTTCTCTGGATCCGTCACCTCATCTAGAACACACACACACTGTGACTAAATAAACACTGTTAGTTATGGGCTTATTATATTTCTGTGATCTTTATGCTGATACAGATGGAACCGTGGGTCATCCGTATCGGGTCTATTTGGTTCTGTATCGGTATCCAAACGTCCACAGATGAGCCTCAGATCACTGTGTGTGAATCGGAGCTTCTCGGTTCCACAGTACAGAAATCTGAGTGCTACAGTGAACAGTCGCATTATAGAGAACCGTGTTCCCCTAAAGCGCCATGCAGAATCAGTCTGGTGAGTCTGGAGTGGAGGAACAGGACTGACCTCCTGCTGTGGCGTCTCTGGTGGCTGCTTCAGTGTTTCAGGTGGTTGCTAGAGTTCTATGTTGCTATGGTAACTCTGCTTATCAATATGCAGCTCAGCGGATTCTATGTTATCCGAAATGGAAGCTAAAGGGGAAGATAACCAGTTGCTGTATTTTTCCAAGTGGTTGCTATGGTCAAGAGGCTTTTATGGAGTTGCTAAGTAGTGTCTATGTTATCCCAGGTGGTTGCTATGCTGTTGCTATGGTGGCTGTAGTATCCCCAGTGGTTGTTAGGGTGCTGCAAGTGACTGCATTATGCTACCCAATGAAATCTCATTAGTGACTCTAAATAAACAACACTCTGTAAATAACATCACTTAAAAAGGAGAATTCCACAAATTAAGATGTTAACAGAGCAGCTCAGAGCGGCTCAGAGTGGTTTGGTGTGAAACGCTCCATTCTAGATAAACTGTTCACAGTGGTGGTGATAGGAACCAGACGTCCACCTCTAAAAGCTCCCTCACAGAAAGTTCCTACATGAAACGGTTATGAATTCACTGCCTGATGACTGAGACACTGTTTTATGATAGTTTAGAGAACTTAAACTCCATTCATGGTGGAGGGATACATGCAGGGCGCTGTGAGGCAAAATAGTCCCCAAAGAAAACTTATTATTTCAGATTTTCCACTATTTTCATCATCAACATTCCATATAAACTCAGAAGACTCGTGTAGGTTCACTGGTGGTTCTGGATAGTAAATAAAATGTCTATATTTGTGTTGCAGTCATGGCGACCCCTGGTTCCTATCACCACCACTGTAAAGACATCTGAACCATTTCACACCAGTTAGACTCTACCAGCCCTTCCCTCTCTCTCTCTCTCTCTCCATCACTGTATCAGTTAGACTCCACCACTGAGAGTGAGAGCAGTGGAGTTTATATCATTTCATGCAAAATAAAATCAGTGCGGAGTCACAGCAAAACAGGAATTTAAAAACTTTATCAGAGCACATGACTGCGTGCACGCGCTTCCTGTTTACCCCGCCCCCTCCAACTGTTCACGAGCTCTTTTATTTAAATCATCACCGAGCTGTACATAAATATATTATTTTTTATTACTATTATTCTTTAAATATTTAATATGTACAACATCTGCTGTCCTCCGGATCACGTGAGCTAAACTAATAGAACATGTTTATTAATTTATCGATTATTGCGGTAAAATGCCTCGCGCCGCTATATTTACTCGTGTATTTATTTGTTAACGTGTTTACTGATTATTATTACTTTATTCTGCTGCAGATCTGCGAGGTTAGCTTCCAATTTTTCAGCTTCTTAAATCGAACTTTCCGTTCCACCTTAAATGGTGCAGCAGTTACGTTCTGGCGCCTGAGGCTGCGTCTGTCACTGCTGCGCCATTTAAGGTGGAACGGAGAATTCCGATCAGCTGCGAACTTCAGCTTCAAAATAAAAGTTCCTGCGAGCGGCTCTCCGTGAAGCGGCGGTTAAACTGTGAGATGTGTTTATTATGTGAAGCGCTGCGTAAAAAGGTCTGATAGTTTATGTCGAGTTTGGATTAAAGACGAAGTTAAACTCACTCAGTAAAGTCTCCAGACTGCAGGAGCTCCGAGCTGCCGCCATCCTTCCGCACCGCATCACCTGACCTCGGCAGGCACGTGACATCCGAGGGACACGTGACCCGCGCAGTGACGTAACAACGGGCGGATTGAACGGAGAGCGGTGCCAACAAACTCCGTCAGAAACTGACCTTACGACAGAGACTGACCTGACACACTGACCTTCTGACATAAACTGACCTTCTGACAGACTGAATTTCTGACATAAACTGACATGACAGAGACTGACCTTCTGACAGACTGACCCTTATTTTCACAGTATCGATTAAAAACAGGCGTTACTGTGTAAACAGACGGAGCGCTGCTCGTGACCCGGTGCACAATAATGTTATTTAGTCTTTTGGAAAATCACAGAGCTGAACAAGCACATCTACATACGTCTTACGCCTTTACTGGTTTATTATTATTCTCAGGAATAATTATATTCCATTAAACCAGCTATAAAAACTGTGAAAGCATGTTTTTAATTCAGGACTCTTCTGATGTTATATATTTATATATATCACATTAACAAATGTATTTGTTTGTGTTCACTGTTACGTATATATTAGAAATCTGATGGTGTTAAGTATGTTTTACTCTCAGTAAAAAAAGAAGGAAATACTGACTGATCCTCATGGAGAAATGTGATAATAATAATAGCATAAAACTATAATAGCTTAGTATTTATCAACATAATACTACAGTTACTAAAAAATTAAAACAGCTAAAGAGACAGTTCTGAAGAAAACAAATAATGAGGAGCGTGAGGATGATGATGGTCGTGATGAAGATAATCGATACTAATAGTGAAAAAATTATAGTAGCAAATAAAATTTTAATAAAACAGAAACCGTTATGAAGATGATGATGATGGTGATGAAGATAAAACCACTATGAAACAAAAACAAAGTACAAAATTATGAAATTATTGTATAAGATGATGACGGCAAATAAGATGGTAATTAAATTGAAGATTTTAACTTTGTTATAAATCATATCAAATAAAATTAAAACTTAACTAAAACCATCATGATGAAAATTATGTTATAATCATGATGATGATCTAATATGATCATCTTTATGGTGAAGATGTTAATGTTGTTGATGAAGATGATGGCCCCGCCCACAGAGAACCTTCTGGAAGCAGCAGAATTCAAACCTGAACTTTACAGAACACAAACAAAAACACAGACACCACCGACAACAACAACAACAAACACAAACATGTTGGAACAGAACCGTTCTGGTGATGTTCCGCAACTGTGGCTGTTGGGAAAATCTAGGTACATTTAAAACCAGAACACATCGACCCAACGTTCTGTATCATGGTTTTAAACGTACCTAGAACAAACTCTGCACAGCAGAACCTCTTTTAGAACCACAGTTACAGTAACTGTACAGATCAGTTCTGTCGCAGGACCGACCTTCACTATCCAGAATTATTATATTATTCCACTTTATTTTAATTATAATCCGCAATTTAAATCTCTCAGAAATGATACTGTGTTTAATGACACCTCACTGTGTTACTGCTACAGTCTACGTTCTGTGTTCTCTGAATTACCTTCACAGAACCAAACAAACCGCCGTGTTTACAAACCTTAACCAATAAAATCGAGTCCCACACCGCTTACACAAAAGACTTTTATTTTGTAATAAATACAGGTGGGGTAAATCAGTGATCCAGGATTCTCTGTAACCGACAGCAGACCTCCTTCTGACCCAATGAGAGAATCATCTCACTGACACTGGGACCCTGCTGCAGAGCAAGAGAGAGAGACATAGAGAGAGAGAGAGAGAGAGAGAGAGAGACATAGAGAGAGAGAGAGAGAGAGCATAGAGAGAGAGAGAGAGAGAGAGAGAGAGAGAGAGAGATTGTCTGAAATACAACACAACTTGTACTGAAGCTAAACTGCTGTAGCTGAATGGTGGGGCTAAACTGCTGTAGACTGAATGGTGGAGCTAAACTGCTGTAGACTGAATGGTGGAGCTAAACTGCTGTAGACTGAATGGTGGAGCTAAACTGCTGTAGCTGAATGGGTGGAGCTAAACTGCTGTAGCTGAATGGTGGAGCTAAACTGCTGTAGCTGAATGGTGGAGCTAAACTGTTGTAGCTGAATGGTGGAGCTAAACTGTTGTAGCTGAATGGTGGGGCTAAACTGCTGTAGCTGAATGGTGGAGCTAAACTGCTGTAGCTGAATGGTGGAGCTAAACTGCTGTAGCTGAATGGTGGAGCTAAACTGCTGTAGCTGAATGGTGGAGCTAAACTGTTGTAGCTGAATGGTGGAGCTAAACTGTTGTAGCTGAATGGTGGGGCTAAACTGCTGTAGCTGAATGGTGGAGCTAAACTGCTGTAGCTGAATGGTGGAGCTAAACTGTTGTAGCTGAATGGTGGAGCTAAACTGCTGTAGCTGAATGGTGGAGCTAAACTGCTGTAGCTGAATGGTGGGAGCTAAACTGCTGTAGCTGAATGGTGGAGCTAAACTGTGTAGCTGAATGGTGGAGCTAAACTGCTGTAGCTGAATGGTGGGGCTAAACTGCTGTAGCTGAATGGTGGAGCTAAACTGCTGTAGCTGAATGGTGGAGCTAAACTGTTGTAGCTGAATGGTGACGCTAAACTGTTGTAGCTGAATGGTGGGGCTAAACTGCTGTAGGCTGAGTGAGTGTGGTTATACCTGCTGTCCACTCAGGGTCACTCTCAGTATCTTCATCATTGAACTGTATTTGGTTTTCTTCAGGTTTTTGGAGATGATCTTCAGCTCAGTGTTCAGATCTTCAGCCGTGTGTTCAGTCTGCATTAACCTAAACACACAAACACAGCTCAGCTCTCCACACAGCAGCCGAACGACTGAATAATCACCATTAATCACATTCTGCTGTGTAGATAATCACGATTAATCACATTCTGCTGTGTAGATAATGACCATTAATCACATTCTGCTTTGTAGATAATGACCATTAATCACATTCTGCTGTGTAGATAATCACGATTAATCACATTCTGCTGTGTAGATAATCACGATTAATCACATTCTGCTGTGTAGATAATCACGATTAATCACATTCTGCTGTGTGGGTAATCATGATCACACATTCTGCTGTGTGAGTAATTGTGATTAATTACATTCTGCTGTGTGGTTAATCACGATAAATCATGTTCTGCTATGGGGATAATTACGATTAATCAAGTTCTGCTGTGTAGTCACAATTAATCACATTCTGCTGTGTAGGTAATCATGATTAATCATGTTCTACTGTGTGGTCAGTCATGATTAATCATCTGCTGTGGGGGATAATCACAATCACATTCTGCTGTGTGGTTAATTATGAATAATTAGTCTTCTGAGTTAAATCATAATAAATCACATTCTTCACTTCACTTAAGAGCAAAATAAATGATAATTATGCTAAAAATAATTGATATTTCTTCATATTTATTTTTGATTTTAGCTACAAAATCTGTGTTTTTTTATCTTTAAAGATCCTCTCCAGCTTTTTGTGCTGCTGTAGCTGCTTCTGCCTGAGATTCTCGACACTCAGTCGTCTTATTCGTGGTCGTCTTATTTACAGTCGTCTTATTCACGGTCGTCTTATTTACCGTTGTCTTTTTTACCGTCGTCTTATTCACGGTCTTATTTACGGTCGTCCTATTCACGGTCGTCCTATTCATGGTCGTCCTATTCACGGTCTTATTTACGGTCATCTTATTCATGGTCGTCCTATTCATGGTCGTCCTATTCACGGTCGTCCTATTCACGGTCGTCCTATTCACGGTCGTCCTATTCACGGTCGTCTTCTGCAGGTCTGTTTGGTTTTTACTGATAAACATACTGAACTGAATCTGAACTCCCAGACTGACTGGGGTCCGTATCTTTGGTTTCCTGAAGACCAGCAATGAGATTCAGGGCTCCTTGGAAAGGGCGCGTCACACTCTACTGACCTGTGGCTTTGTTCTAACATTTCTCCACTGATCTACCGAGCTTCAAAGATCAGATATTGAATGTTATTACCTCCTATAATGAAAGTCTTCTGTGGTTGGAGAGGGAGCATAACGGCCTGTAATACTGTACAGTTGGAAGTCGGTTACTCATATTTCCACCAAATTTACGGTGCTCTAAACTTCTCTGGCTCTCCAGACCGTCACTGTGGGCAAGCGTCTTGTCAAGGCCACCTATGGCGTGCCCAAGTCAGATACAAATCTGCGAGATTTCGGGGTCCGTACCTCCGGTTCCCTGAAGACCAGCAATGTGATCCAGAGCTCACTGGAAAGGGGACGTGACGCTCTGCTGACCTGTGGAGTTTTTACAGTCTCTTGTTGCAAAGTTTTCCCCTCTCCTGGGGTTTATTCATGATGTCGTCAGTGATTAGCCACCATCAACTCGACTTTCATCACATAACTGTCCACTTTGAAAAATCTAAAGTCATGCAGCCCCTAACAGACAGTGCTGAGGAAATTGGAAATCCTGGGTTTCGTCTGTGTTGCAGGTTAAATGCTGGCACTGTTATCCCACAGACTGATCACAGCTGGTGATCTTCCTCAGCCAGCAGGCTGGAGGAGACTCGAGTAACACCACCTACTTTACAGTTTATTTTTACAGTTTTTCACTCTTGGACCCTTTAAGTTCCTTTTGATGTTCTTTTTCTTTTATTTAGGTAAAGAACTCTGAATGTCATTCATGTACGAGATGTGCTGTATAAATAAACTCTCCATCCCACATGTCACTCTAAAACAGCAGGCTGTGATTGGTCGTCCTGCATGTCAGTTAAACGGCCCCTCCCTTCAAACCCGGCAGGTCTTCATCACGTTAAGAGAGGGAACTCAGACTCTGACGATATGCAGGAGTTTGACTTACTGTATAACTTTAGTTGAGATTTCTCGGAATTCTGAGCTCAGCTGCTCCAGCTGTTCTCGGGATACGGAGGGGCGGAGCCACAGGTACGTATACACAGGTGAGATCAGGTCCTTCACTGAAGAGATGTGACCCTGTTTACACATATAGGCATTAAAATCATACAACAGATAACAACAAAGTAGATTATATCACAGATATAAGAAATAATCAGAACACAGTAAACTCTATCACTCATATAACAATAACAATAATAATATAACAATACAGTAGATTATATATCACAGACATCAGAGATTACGATAATAATAATGACAATAATAATGCAATGGATTATACTACTGATATTATTATTATTATTATTATTATTATTATTATTATAATACAGCAGCTTCTATGTTGGTGTTTAGGGTGTTCTGACCTTTCTGAAGTGCAGAACCCTCTTAATGTAATCACACTGCAGAACCTCCTGATCTTCTATCTGATCCCCATAGCTGTGAGTGATGAGATCCTTCAGCTCGTCCACCAGGGGGCGACACAGATCGTCGTCCTCTATCCTGCGCTGCAGGTGAATCCTACAAACAGAACAGAGCTGGACGGTCAGACTGGGTCTCAAAAAGCTCCTTGGTTTAGTTATTAGCTGCCGAGGGAACGTTTTCTAGGGAGTCTCGTGGTCAAAGACGTTCCAGCGCACTAGAACCTTCATTCCCTGGAAATTCCCTGAACGTTTGTGTTGTAAACTGTTCACTGCTCCCCGACCGGAAACAGCATCACACCTCCGTCATGATACAACAGAAAACACTGTGTTTCACAAGCGCTGCTCTTTATTTATTTAGTTCATGAACAATGACAAACATCAGAGAGGCTGACCTGCTAACAGGCTAATGGCTAACAAGCTAACCAGACCCTTTCAGAAATATTCAGCTAGACACTGTGAGTGTAAAGGATCAGATTTAACGTTACTGAAAAGTTACCGAATGTCTATTCAGTCGCCAGGCGGCTGTTTTAGCTGCAGCTGTTTTTTAGGTTAATCACGGTTAGCTTGACGCTAGAGATGCTAATGGAAATTAGCACCATGATGGGGCGTTAACTGAATAAAGAAAAGCTGAACTGCATTAAACACTGTTGTGTGTGACTGACGGGCGGCTGTATCAGCTCTCGGTGTGAACTACATGACAGTGTTGATGAATTAACTGTAATCATAACAGTTTAGCTGATCACAGCACAGCAGATGATCCGCACCGTCAGTGTTGTTGATACTACATCGATGTTGTACTGACGTCAGTGTCCCAACGTTCCCACCTCAGGGACTGAGTCAGCGCCCAAATTCATATTTACTGTTTCTGTTTGTACTGATTCACTACAGACAGAGCTACTAATGTGACAGAGAAGGAGTGTATAGTTTTTCAATAAGATTGGCCCCAGTACTGACCCCTGTGGAACACCACAGGTAACAGCATTGGAGGCCAGCCAGCATTGGAAGACTGAAACAGCGCAGTGCAGGGTGCTCTGGCAGGGGTGGGTGATATGGCCAAAACATTTTCACGATATGACCAACAAAAATGGTCCAAAAATACAAAAAAAATCTGCTTTCGTTGACTCCCATTAAAAACGTTTTTCTTTCTCCGGTAAAATTTCCGTTTTGGAGACATGAGGTTTTGTTCCTACGCTGACAACATATAATAACATTCCAGTGATTGTTTACAGTAATAAATACAGCAATAATAAAATGTTAAGTGAGACCTGTTGAAGTGGGGCAGGTTGTCCAGGTCCAGCAGGGCGGAGTGGGCGGTGATCTTGGAGACGTTAAATTCTCCGATCAGCTCGTGCAGCCTGCGGCCCAGACGGTTACCTACAACACACACAGGATTCACTGATTCACCGACAGAGCTCACGTCCACTCGGACAGCAGGTCAACCGTACAAATACAAGGATAATGGTAAAGTGAACTTTAAACGTGTACGGCTAATATGTTCTCAGTTTGACTCGATGGAAACACACAGGCAGAAGCGGAACAAATAATTCCAACTTTCTGCAGGAGCGGGAAGAAATCTTACGGGAGTGGGACTGGAAAAACAGTCCGGCGCAGACCTGTAATCTAACTCACAGTAAAAGTCAATGTTTGATTTGGGACACAGCCCGTCTGACTCACTGTAAACGAAGGCGTAATGTGCAGTGTTTGATTTGGGACGAGGCCCGTCTGACTTGCTGTAAACGAAGGCATAATATGCAGTATTTGGTTTGGGACGTGGCCCATCTGACTCACTGTAAATTAAGGCATAGTGTGCAGTGTTTCATTTGGGACGTGGGCTGTCTGACTCTGTAAACGAGTAGTAATGCGCAGCATTTGATTTGAGACACGGCCTGTCTGACGCGCTGTGAACAAAGATGTAGTGGGCAGTGTTTGATTTGGGACGCAGCCCGTCTGACTCGCTGTAAATGAATGCGTAGTGTGCAGTGTCTGATTTGTGACGTGGCCCGTCTAGCTCACTGTAAACCAAGGGGTAGTATGCAGTGTTTGATTTGGGACACGGCCCGTCTAGCTCACTGTAAACCAAGGGGTAGTATGCAGTGTTTGATTTGGGACACGGCCCGTCCGACTCGCTGTAAATGAAAGCATAGTGGGCAGTTTGATTTGGGATGCGGCCCGTCCGGCTCGCTATAAATGAATGTGTAGTGTGCAGCGTTTGATTTGGGATGCGGCCCGTGACTCACTGTTGAATCCGGAGCCGCAGTGTGTGACGATGTCCAGCAGGGCCTCTGGCAGCACCCCCTGCTGTCTGAAGTGCTGGATGAAGATGTCCCCTTGCCTCTTGGACAGTTTGGACCCATCTTTGTTGAGCAGGAGGGGCAGGTGAGCGAAGGTGGGCGGAGTCCAGCTGAGGGCGCGGTACAGCTGCAGGTGTTTACAGGTGGAGATCAGCCACTCGGAACCTCGCAGAACATGGCTCACCCGCATGTGCCAGTCGTCCACCACGCTGGCCAGGTGATAGGTGGGGAACCCGTCAGCCTTCAGGATCACCGGGTCACCCTCCACCTGCCCAACGGCATGCTGGGTAAAGCCGAACACCAGGTCCTCGAACGGCTCTGAGCTGTCGGACAAACGGAAACGGACGACAGACGGAATTCCAGTGGACAGTTTCTCCTGAACCTGATCAGCATGGAGTGACCGACACCTGTTATCGTACCTGAGAAACAGATGATCAAAGCAGAGCACCTGTCAATCAGAGATAACCACACACTCTCATCTATTCTCAGAAACAGACACCGACAGACTGATAGAGAGCTGCGCACATCAGTAGGAGATTTATCAGGACCTGTATTACAGAAACAGCTTCACTCTGAAATCCAGTCTGTTTGGTCTCCATGACGACTTCAGCGCGGACTGAATTTAGTACAGTATCTATTCCAGAATAAGAGTTCCTACCTTCATAATCTCATCATTAACTCCACATAAGAAAACAGCATCACACAAACATCTTAACTAGACTAAACCTCCTAAATCCTGTCCTAACTTTAGGATGAACCCCAACAGGGTCCTCACTTCTGTTTAAGGTCCGTTTCTATGGTTTAGCATAGTTCACTACCAGCATAATGAGCTCCATTTATTCCTACTGTAAAACGCTGCTTTCACTGCGAGATGATTTTCTTTTCTAACTCTGCGTTTTAAAGATCTCAGACGCTGCAGACTCGATCTCCACCGCCCCTCTGATCACCTTCGTGTGTTAATGTTGATGATGAAATATTACAGTGATGGTGGTGAATAATGAGGAGACGGAGCTGAACGTGTGTCTGTTTATTAGGAGGAGTAACGTTAGCGCGCTCGGCTAAAGCGTTTGGGAAATGGAGACTGAAACTGGGGAGCGGCGACGCTCTGATAAACAGCAGGGGGCGCTCTCGAAAATATCAAACATTTGTTGCAGCTGAACTGGAATCCGTTTCGCTGTAATCACCTTACGCTGATTAACTCGCTAACGTGGGCTCCTGCTGGTTGGGGTTCACAGCAGTGCTAACAGCACCCCCTGTGGAGAACCTTCACTCTGCTAAACAGTGACTGAGCTGTGTTTATGAGGTATTATTAATAACAGTAATATTAGGTCCAATCCCACTTAGCTGTCTGTTCTGTGTGTTCTCATCTACGGGTAGGGTGTCCTGATTTATGTTGAGACAGAGGGGGAGGGTGAAGTGTTGGGCCTACATGACCCTCCAAACTGAGGTTTTTCAGACACTCCAAACTGAGTGATATGAGAAAAAAAGAAAAACCAGTGAGATGAAAGAGACCAAAGAAACACACAAATGTGAGAATTTTCTCTGTTGAAAAATACGATAATCACCATATTTTCTTAGTTTAATGTTGTTTCAGTGTATTTTGGTCGTTTACTTCATAACAAGCATAAAAATCACTAATAGCATACTAATTTCTCAGTAGCTAGCTAACTTTCCCGTTCCACCTTAAATAGTCCAGCAGTTCTGATGCCTGAAGCACAGGAATGTAACTGCTGCTCCATTTAAGGTGGAACGGGAAAATTCGAACAAGAATCTGGTGAATATCTGACTTCAGCTTCATATCACTGAAGAATTAGGGGTGGGTGATAATAAATAATTGCCCCCCTCTTTGAAGGCGTATGATGCCCTAAATGTAACTAAAGCCCAGCAGTGAGGAGCTGAACTTTACCCTCCTCTGCTGTCACTGCAGACTGGCAGGGTCGCCTACAGAGCAGCGCTGGTAGCTGTTAATGAAGTGATGCTCTTTTTATTTGAGGGTCCCATTTCAGAGGGAAGATTTCAACCACTATCCTGTAACTCAGTTCCAAGGGGTTAGGGTGACCCTCGAAAACAAGGGGTAGGGGTAAAAAGGAGAAATGGGACTGGACCTTAACCTAAAAACAATAAAGAAATCAGAATTCGACTGTGTCACTGTTACCGTGGCGTCTGTCCGCTGCGCAGCGCCTCCCTCTTCAGCAGCTCCAGCCTCTGATTGGTGCAGAAGCAGCGGTAGGCGTGGCCGGACTCCAGCAGAGCCGCGGCAGCGGCCGAGTAGAGATGAAGCCTCTGAGACTGAACGTACGGCCCGTAGAGACCACCTTTACTCCCACCCTCGTCAGGAGGGATTCCTGCACACACACACACACCGATCAGGGTTACTGATTAGTGCCGATTGGCTCTGGCGCTGCGGTGGGGTGAGGGTGTCGCTGTGGTGAGGTACCCGCCCACTCCAGCTGGTCCTCGATGTCCCGCGCAGCCGCAGGAACCAGGCGGGACCGATCGGTGTCTTCCAGCCTCAGGATGAACGTCCCAGCATGCTGTTGGGCAAACAGGAAGTTATAGAGCGCCGTACGGAGCCCAC